>NC_088882.1:16612910-16683407 GCF_032884065.1 Artemia franciscana
AATACATCAGATCAAAATTTGCGCTTTAATGAAATCTCAATATATTACAAATATTTTCTTTAATATCTACAATATGGAGGAATTAAAATAGAAATTACAGGGGAATAAAATCTTGAATTGCTGAGTTTCAGCAATTAATATTATTATATATTAAATATTTATTTAAATTTCATTTTTTCCAGTTATTTTGATTATTATAGTGATTTTCTATTTATTTGTTGTCGATGTTTAAAAAAAACAAAAGAATGGTGTTCAAGAATTAATAAAGTTTTCAATAAAAACGCAAATAACATAAAAAGATTAAGAGCTTTACGGTTAAGAAAGAGGGAATAGGGGAGTAACCAAACTCCTGTTTCTTATAATTTTTGTCCATTTTAAGTCTGACATGAATGTTTAATTTAATTTTTGTTCCTTTTAAGATGTATTTATTCAGCTATATTGTTACATGTTATCTCTATGTTTGCTGCGATCGTTTATATTAATCTCTGTTTGTTTTGGGTTTCATTTATTCTTTTATAGTAACTTCTGATCGTTTTAAGATTGAAGTGTTTGAAATTTATTTCTGCTAATCTAAGTTTAATATCCTTTTCTTTGTACCGTCTTCGACCTATGGATCACAATTGCTACAACACTTCACGAAGTCTTGGTACCGGAAGTGTAATAATTTGTTCTAAATATGTAAGGTATCTAGGGGAAACTGAAAGTAAAAGTTTACTATCATTTTCCTGCTTTGTTCCCAAATTTTGGTGGAAAATATTTGTGGTTACAAAACCAAATAATAGCACTAATTACAAATAAAGATAGAACTATATTTTTTATTAATAATAATTATATGTATACTTAGTTAATTAGTTAGTTAATTATATACTTAGCTAATTGTAAATTGAACATCTCAACATCCTAAGATTAATGGCTTCCAGCCTGCAGTTCAATTAGGATTTTGTATTCTTTTATGCGACTATTATTCTTTAGGACTTAAATTGAGCTAGTTAAAAAAAAGAACCAAAAAACCAAGAGGAAGCATTGAAATAATAGTTTATTCTGTTTTTGACTTACCTAAGTGAAAAGTTAACACATTAATAACGAATAATGGTGAAAGTGACTGGTTGGCTGGGAATTTATCTTAGTTTCCATGAGCTTGTTTGACTTTATAGGGCCCTCAAAATCTTGAAACTTTGGTTTGAGGATTGTAGGGATGGGCATCGAGCTCATGTCAAATCTGGACCATAAATTCACAAGTTAGAACCCTGGGAATAAGCTCTGTCTATCCTCAGTATTTCCTGAAAGTAAGTGCAGCAACAAATTTACCCCAAAACTCCAATTTCAGTTTAAAGTCACCGTTTCTTCTAAAAATATGATCAGCGATCAGTAAAATTTTTACCTTGGCTCAAGCTGGTTAATTGGATATAAATTGACGATCCTGTCAACAACTCAGCACTTTTAAGTCGGAAACTTTGATTATCCACCATTAAAAGTTAAGATGAATAGTAACTGTTGATCATGTTAATATGGTAGAACATGACTTTTTACAACACACCTGTCATGCAAGGATACCTCCCGTCTTTGTTTGAGCAATTAAGCGCAATTATCATGTTAAGAAAAAAACATCCCATCCTAAATTAAAAGTTGTAAATTATTCCGTATAATTACAGAAGCTCCATATTTTTGGGACGTACCAAGAAGAAAAGAATTACAAAGAGTATGTTGTTGAGGGGTTTTTATTGATACTTATTTGTATTTTCCGCGCTTTACATCAATTGTTTGTACCGGTGTAAAATAAGGAATTTTTTTTCAGTACTGCAAGCGGTAGCTAATATATTTCATTTAAACATATTTAAAGAAAACACACTAAATACAATTTTACGCCTCTCTCTCTCTCTCTCTCTCTCTTCTCTCTCTCTCTCTCTCTCTCTCTCTCTCTCTCTCTCTCTCTCATCTCTCTCTCTCTCTCTCTCTCTCTCTCTCTCTCTCTCTCTCTCTCTCTCTCTCTCTCTCTCTCTCTCTCTCTCTCTCTCTGCATCTTTATCTCACCTCCCACTTCCTTTACTCTATATTGCAATCCATAAATTTTATCGTTTCCGAGGATCAAACTATGTACCTTGAGCAATGCCTCATCCATATACCTATCTTGCACATTAGTCAGTGTTTCTTTGCCTCACAATGCTAATGTTTGCGATAGAATTCAGGGTATCTTTTCGATGGTAGTAAAAATCATATCAAATTTCATGGATTTAGACATTTCTTTCTGTTATTGATGCCTCTTGGGGACTCCGTATGTATGTGAAAGAATAGCGAAATATGCGGTTTACAGTATTAGTGCAAAAGTGGATCTTAGTTTTCTCAACTAAGTCTCTTACGTTCTTTATTTAATGACGGTTGGACTCCCAGAAAACGTGCATCGGGTCAATTCTTATGTTTTAGTTGAATTCTTGCATATTTGGATGAAAAGTGTGAAAGAATTACCTTTAGATTCCGTGTGCAAGGAAAAAGTTATATAAAGTTAGCAATAAAATTAAAATTGGATTATTAAGGAAAACGTTAAATAGGCTAGCCCCCTTTTTTCGACAGCCCCTGCTACTCAAAACTTTATACGCTTTTATTTTAATAGTTTTCAACTCTTAAACATCCAATATTTTCATTGCAATCTTACGGCTCTTTGATCTGGCAGTCATTTAGGCCAGAAATTCCGTGTCTCCACCAAATTAGATTCATTAAAAACATACACTTTAATCTGAGACTAAGTCAAGGGAAACTTGAATATGCGAGTGTTCGAATCTTCATCGATTCGAACCCTAATCAGTGGCTCTTCAGATGCGAGGCTATGTTCTATTTCGATGCAATAAGCTTTCGTCGATCAGTGGATCATATCTTTAGGAAGGGGCAAGGGAGCAGCTTTTATCTATTTTTGTACCAACTTCTCTCAGCTAGGTAGCAGTTTTTGGCAATTTCATAAATTGCCCACAGTTGCTTGTTTTTTTTTTTTATCTTGGGTATCTTTTACTTAGTACATACTTTCTTGTAAATTCATATTTATTGAAATTATTTTTATGCATATTTTGCTACCAGTTTTAAATTCATAGCAAGCACTTGCGTAGAATTTTGTGTCATAGGAAGAGCAATCATAAGAGAATTGGGGGGAGGCAACGAGGAAAACAAATTTATTTGATAATTTGAATAGGTAGGGGTCAGAAATTTAATAAAATTAAGGCTTTAAGTGGGGCGTGTCCCCCCCCTCCCGCACGTCCCTATATTATAGGTAGCAACTTTGTGCGTATGGCTTAAAAACTTAGAAATATCATATTATCATCATTTATTGCTATTATTATTATTACTAAGACAAACACAAGAAATTTGGATGGCACTGATAGATGGCAGTGAATTTTCAATATCCAGAAGAAAAATGACAGTTGGTAGTCTTATCGCTTTAAATGATTTGAACAGCCTCAATTAATTACAAATTTTAAAATCCTTTACAGAGAACCGGATTGCTTAGCATGTTAGATGTTGAATGCCAAACAAGAGGCACCGCAGAGTCATACGTACAAAAGGTTAAGACACAGCATAAGGCAAATAATCGGCTACTAAACTCGAAATCTAGCCTGGCAAGAATGTTCGCGATTCAGCATTTTGCTGGGAAAGTCGATTATGATGCTTCGGATTTCTTAGGTAAGCTTAAAGCTTTTTTTTGTCATTGCAAGTGCCTACTAAAATAATTGATGAGTTTCTCAAGCCAGAAGAAGGGAGGTAGTAAATTCAAAATTTATTTTGGATATTTTTTTTTTACAAGAATTGAAATTTTTCGCATAAAAAGAATGTGCTAAAGTTTTGTGACTTTAAACTTGAGGTATTTTTTTTCTACTTAATATCACATGAGAAAGAAATATGAGCCATTCAGTTGTCAAATCAGGGTAAAAGCAAAAAAAACAATAACTAACAAATAGGATTTTAAACTCATTAAAATTCAATAAAGAATAACTTATCACAAATATTTATCCTGTATAAACGACAAGACGTCCACAGTGCAAGCAGAAAAAAAAAGAAATGAAAACTAAAAACATTGCAGATTAAAAAACAAATCAAGAAGTTAAAAACCAAAGTAAAGTATCAAAAAGCTAAAAGCTATTACAGACTAAAAGCAGAACAAACATAAAGAGCAAAATAAATAAAATCCAAAAATGAGCTCCTGTCCAGTCCGAAACATAACTAGTCGAACGCAAAACATCTGACAATAATTCACCAAAAAAATTATTTTTTTTAATTAATCAATCTCCAAAGTTATATGAATGAAAGGACAAAATGGCTGAAATGAAAGCCTTAATTCTAGGATAACTTGGTACTTAAGCATACCTTTCAAGATCTTCTTTGTGACTATATATATCTTTTTTTGTAGATACAAATCGTGATGTATTACCAGATGACCTTGTTTCAGTGTTTCACAAAAACAGCTGTCAATTCGGTTTTGCAACTCATTTATTTGCCAGTGAACTTAAAGCACTGTATAATGGAGAGCCAGCACCACGTGGCATCAGATTTAGAATATCTCCAACATCTCATACCGAGCTGTAAGTTTTCTTACCACTACTACTGCTAAAAACTCATCGCATCCCGAAGCCACTGGACGCCCACACAGCACAAAGCTGTGTCACTTTCCTCGCTATATTAAAATGAAGGATCACCACTTCTCTAGTGAGAAGGCCTTGTGAAAGGTAGAATTGTACCGCACTCCCCCAGCTTCCAGGAAGCTTTGTCTACTTCCCTTGCAATGTATTTTAGACACAATATGTAACAAATTATGCAAGCTTCTTTGACTACATCCATTTTAAAAGGCAAAATAACAGCTCTATGTACATCTGTTTTGAGGTTTTCCTTTGAGGCTCGAAATGGTAATACTTGGGTTTTACCACCTCTAAAACTGTACTTAAAAATGGCTATCACAAGTTACGCGATTACCTAGATCTTATTTTACTATACCTGCTTTAAAAAATAAATAAATAAATAAAAAAATATTGTCGCGGCCGAAAAAATAGTTAACCGAAAAAAGATTCTTTTGAAAAATCTTTGTTTGCTACTTGATTTTGCAGCTGATTGTTTATATTCTAGGAGGTAGGGGGGAGGATTATTATTAACAGCCCTGTCTTTTGCATAGCTTTTAATTAACTCATGGAAACCTATAAAAATTGACCCCTATTAAAAATTCTATGAACTTAAGGAAAACCATTCTCATAACAAAAGGATTGCATTCTATACCGTAGAAGCATTGGTTATTCATATTTTTGCCTTTTGAAAAATTATCTGTCGGCAAGGCGAAGCATGGAGATTTTTCCAAGAGCGACAAAGGTGTTTTTTTTTTATAAAAAAGTATAAATTTTTCTCTACTATTAAGATATTTTAGTCTGTTGTATGTGTTTATCTTCTAAGTGTACTGGAAAGTAAAACAGTTCAAAATAGGGATGAAACCTTTTTATTGACAGTGAACAGATACAAAATTTAACTGGATATTTCGAACACATATACAGTGTTCATCATCAGCAGTAAGACATCATCATCAGAGTTTTACTGCTGATGATGAACACAGTATATGTGTTCGAAATATCCAGTTAAATTCTGTATCTGTTCACTGTCAATAGAAAGGTTTCATCCCTATTTTGAACTGTTTTACTTTCGTCATGGAAAGGCAGTGTGGTCTTCGAAGTTATCTAAGTGTACTGGTTCTTTGCATTTTGAATCTAAGCTTTTTCCAAAGTAATCTTTACACTGATGTTTCTTAGCCTTATTACCAAATGCTGTCGTGCTGTATCAATACAGTCAGATTTTTAGTACCTCTAGCTCAACTCAGAATTCTATGTGCTATATGTTGGAATGAAGCCATCTTGTTCAGCTGCATGGTGTAATTTTACAGACTGTTTCTCTTTAAATTCTTCAAAAAAAGGCTGTTCAGCCAAGATGCTCAAAGCTTTATTTTCACTCAACTTTAAAATATGGAGACATAGGTATGCTACTTCCTTTTGGACACGATGATTACTAAATCAGGGGCATACCTGGGGGGAGGGTAAGTCCCCTGAAATTGTATATTTCTTGAGTTTCTGCGCACCTCTTACTCATAATACCCAATAAAATTTGTCTTTTGTCACCCCCACCCAAAAAAAAATCCTCGGTACGTGCCTGAGGTAAATACACTTAAAGAAAGAAAAATCCAACCATACCCATCACGGAGAAATAACGGTAATGAGAAAAAAACACAAATAAAAAAAGGAAAAAAGAAAAGTCTAAACTGGAGAGGATTTAATAGGGGAAAAGTCCAAAGTTAAAGGGAGAAAAAGTGCAAACGGGGAAATAATAAGAGCTGAACTGTTCAAACGGATAAACAATTATTTTCCAAAGATTTTAAGCTCCGTCACAAATTGGATGATTCTTTTAATTTACAGTAAGATTAAACGAGGAAGATGGTGTTAAAATGGCTTCTAAGACCGGGCCAGACGGGCTGGGCTACAAAATGTAAATATATTACAATATTTGAAATAGTACTTATCCTTTTGTGATTTTATTAAATCTTTATACTGCCATTAGGACTTTCCACCTATGCTTGCTTCTTTGTAAGCAGCCTCAAAAGTAATTTTTTTAAGCTACCTCTCAAGTTTCAGACTAACTCTGTTTAGTATGTCAGGTTATAGATCAGATTTGTAAATAACATCCTCTGCTTCTTTTTAGAGATTCGTCCTTTCAATCACATTCGTCCTTTCAATCACGTCCTTTCAAAATAATTTTAGTACAAAAAAAACTCCTGTGATCACAAAAATCTCAAAATCCATCTGCGGTTGTTTTCAGCACAAAAGTAGAAATTCATTTCCTTTACTTTAAAGACGGTAGTTTAAGCATATATGCATAAATACAAAATAACGGCTATTTCTAGCTGAACGGCTACTCATATCTGATAGCTGAAAGTATGATAATACATGGTTTAATCCGAAATAACTGTGTTCTAGTGGGCGAAAATCCGAGCTGTCTATTCTTTAAGATCAGCCATCTGATTTTAATATTTCTTTAACGGCATTAGTATTGCCTTTCTGAGAATCACTAGATAGCAAAGACCAGTTTTTTTGGGGAGGGGTGGGCGGAGAGTTTCTGCCTACTTTTCCCATGTTATTTGTAATGACAATTTGAAGAAATAATACCCAAAATAAAATTAAAATAAAAACGTCTTATTTCAGAGTTAATGGGGATGAGCCAATTTCAACTCTTACTCAAGATTTCCATACTCGTCTTGATAACTTACTCAGAACGCTCGTTCATGCAAAACCTCATTTCGTCAGATGTATGCGAGCGAATTCAAACGAATCCGTCGAATTCGACAGCAAAACAGTTGCTCCACAATTAAGAGCACTACAAGTTTTGGAAACTGTTGGACTTATGTCTTCAGGTAATTTCATTTCTGTTTAGTTTTCTCTACTTATTCTCCCTCCCTCTCTCTCACTCTCTCGCTTTCTCTACAACGTCTAATTTACTATTCTTCAAGACCGTCTAGTTTTATTTCTATAACTATTTCTGTCCATAGTGTATGTGTTGTTTCTTTTCTTCCCTCCATAGTGTATTTGTTGTTTTTTTCTTCTTTATTCGTCTATTTTCTGCTTCTATGTCTATTTCTCTACATAGTGTATTTGTTGTTTCATTTCTTCTCTCTTTCTCTTTATGCTGATTGCAAATGTGTTTTCGAAATTTTTCCTTTGCTCAGAATTATATTTCTGAGTTATATTTTGGGTGAAGTTTTCTTTTGCAAAATTTAGTTGTTTCAGACTTGAAACAAAAGTGAAGCACAACTGAAGAACAAGGTATTCTAATACAACTACTATGATGCATTTGGATATTTCCTTTTATACTAACAGTTTATGCAAAATAAAATTTGCTCTCTCTCTCTACCTCTACTATTCTCTCCCTGACTTTGATGGAACATGGGCCATGACTAGTAGCCTACAGCAAACGAACGACTAAGGACGTATGTTGCTTATAAGTACAGTATACAGGAATGTTATATTTTTGTTATAACACATTCAATTAGAGATTAGGTAATTTATCTTTAATTTAATAAATTTAGGTTTTAGTAAGAAAAACCTTGTGATTTAAGGCAATCCTGATTGCTTACCAATAAAAAGAAAATAAACCTTGATAACAAAATGACAAAAAAAAACACATGTAACGTAATAAAAACTGCATTTCAACAGAAAAAGCAAAACGATCAAAATGGTAAAACCACAAAATAAAAATTAAAGTAATTACTAACATTAAGTAAAAATAACTGAACAGCACGAATATAATCAAACAACAGGCTGCATCAAACAATCCTATTCACAGAAAAATACTCCCAACAGCAGGAAAAAGAGTTAAATTTGACTAGCTTATCTGGAAGCACGTTTTTTCGAAAATTCAAATTTCAAAAGCCTTTTATTAAAGGGTTCTGCATTGATTATGCTATTTTTATTGATTCTTTCATTTTTCGAGCTTTTTGCCATATCCTTATTTTATTTTACAAGTTCAGGTTTCCTCCAGTGAATATTGCCTTCTGGTTTAGGTCATATTTTGATTCTGATTGTCGGATTGGCTGTGCAAATGGTAGTTAGCTTGCTATCGACTGCTTGCAAACAATTTTTTGTGTGTGAAGAGATTTCTGTGTTTTAAAACAGTACTCGACACAAACTTAGAAAATTCAATTATTGTTCCACCCAAAAGAGGGGTTTGCAAATGTATTGGGATATCGTAAAGTTGACCCCATTTTAGCAATCTATTCAAAACTTTAATTCTAAGAGTAAATTAGGGATATGTGAGTTCATGGTTAATTTTTTTTTTAAGGATTTCCTCATCGGATGCGATTCAAAGCCTTTAACTCACGGTATCGCCTTCTTGCCCCTTTCAAGAGACTTAAACGCAGTGAAGACAGCGCCTTAGATGACTGTCAGCTGATACTTGAAGGATTTAAAACAGCTATGCCTGCACTTCCTCCCCTTGGTCATGCAACAACATCGTGGTCTCTAGGAAAAAGGCATATCTTCTTAAGGTGGGTCTTAAATTTTGACAGCAAATTGGACGCATGGGGCTATTAAATTTTAACAGACTACAGACAGCGAGTGTTTTCCCCAGCTCCTTATGTCTTTTCTTCGTCCCACCTGGAAAAGTCTGAAAAAGTTTCTTTCAAGCAATAAAACAAAGTGTTTAGGTCTGCTTTTTCAAACTAATCGTTTGATTACTATTGTTGCCAGCATTCTTGTTAAAAAAGTGGTGGCTGTTCGCCTGTTGCAACGCTATCTAGTTAGATTATAAATATTTGATTAGGACTCCAATTTGAGAAATAAATCTAGCGTGAGTGCAGAGAGAATTAGCTCACGGGGAGTGAATGATTATAACTTTAAAAATGTTCAGTGCAAATAAATTTGCATCTTCAAGTTCTAAATATTTTGAAACTAGCTTTCCAACCTAAAACTCAAGAGTAAAAGACTTCTTTTTGGGAAAGACCACTTTTCTTTGGATTCTGGAAAAATAAAGATGGGATTTTGGAGCACCCCATTTCTTAATACAGCATGATGCAATGCAAGGGTAGTAACAAGAGCCCCGCGTTTTTGGTGAAATTTTCACCAATAGTATGACAAGCAAGTGAAAAACGCAATTATGTTTAATATTTATGATTTATAGAAAAAATATCAAGCAATAAAAGTTACATTTTTAGAATATGAAGAAAATCAGCTTTATTTTAATATGTGAATAAAACTGAGTCAGTGAAAGGATATATACATCAAAATAGAATAATCGGTATTTCCAAAAAGAAGTCCTTGTAGGTAAGTCAATAAGCTAATAATTTCAAGTATTTGATCTTAAATCATTTTAATATTAACCATATTGATGCATAGCTTAGAGTTTTAGTTATTCATTGATATAAATAATTCTTCTCAATTCCTCTTTGGTAACAAGGTGTGAGGGTTTTGGTTTTACATAATTTTGCTCAATTGGATACTGGTTTTTTTATCCTAATTTAGTTCTGGTCTTTCTTTGTTTCTTTAGTGGGTCAATACCATTTTATTTCAAATTTCAAGCGTTTTCATTTTTGTCACGTTTGCGCTAACTATGAAAAACCGAATAGCACAAAATTTAAACAAGCTGAAGTTGCAGTTGTAGGAATTTGTTAATCAGTCAAAACTCCAGAACGCACCCGCCAGAACAATCCTTCTTTTGTAGGTACATTTTTATGTCAACTTGCGCTTGTTACTATTTTGAACTTGTCCTTTTATTGGATATTATGTATATTATGTTCACAGTTTCATCCGGAAAAAACATTTTTTTTACGCCGTGGGATTTGTTAACACTTGTTTCCATAGAAGCGTAAATATTTCTTTAATACTGGTTTCTAAATTAGTTTTAAATGGCAAAGTTGTAACATGGAAAACACTTCTGTCACACCCTTTTTTAAAACCATATATAACTGAAAAACACTTCAAGTCCACTTTTAAGCGAAATTGCTTGTTCGATTTTCTTTGAATAAATCTGAAAAAATCTGCTTTCCTTAGGCATACGTACATTTAGCTATAGCTATTTTCCCATGATTTTGTAACAAAATTCACTCTTTTATTCCAAAACAGAGAAGTTATGAATAAACTTCTGTTTATTCAAACAGAAAGTTTAAAAAAAACCTCGTCAACAATATTTTTGTTTTGTGTTAGAAAAAAATTCTTTAAAGACAACAGAATTTTTATCCTTCAGAACTACCATTATTTACCAGCGTTGTTCATTAACGTTTTCACACTTCTATAACTGGGAAAAAATGACAGTGGCAGAATCCGTATCTAAATGAATTTTGTTTACATTTCCAAGTACATTTTGCTTCCAATAGAGAGAAATATTCATCGTGTGTTTAGGATGAACGCATACGCCCCCTTATCTGGAGCAATTTTTCTTGACGTTTGAGGGCTGACCTTGCTCCTTACTGTTACAAACATTCCCTCCTTTCGCTCTTTTAAACCCCCTTTAAAACTGATAAATGACCCAAATACTTTGATTTTTCACGCGAGCCGATTTCTAGAAATGTAAAATTGGCTTTCGTTATGCCATCACCCTTGAATTTCCACCTTCGTAGCATTTCAACTCCAAGTCTGGATTAAACTTGCTCTATTTTGTAAGCTATTGCAATTTCAAGCTTAGGACTACAGAAATTTGTGCTTTACTGTTTGTAATTTTGAATCTAACCCATTATACCCTTTAGCTCAAATCTTTTTACTGTTTGATTTGTAATAACCTTGGCATTTTTAGCGAGGCAGCCAGGCAGCAACTAGAGACACTTCGAACAGAAACACGTCACAGAGCTGCTATCTTAATACAATCACATTACCGTGGATACATAAGTCGCAAAGTTTGGCGTCGCCAGCTTGACATCCGGCTAGAAGCTATGAGATCCCGCTTTTTACCCTTAAAAAGTTCGCTGTTGCAACCTACAAATCAGAGACAACAACTAAGCAGACCTAGACCACAACCAATTGCATGCACACCTCCACCTGAAGCTTTGATTCAAGCCAATTCTGAAAGGTTTGATCTCAAAAGTGTACAACAACTTTTTGGTATTGATAAGGAAAGACCTCCTCCAGTACCACCTGCTAGAGGATACACGGTTGCAGGGAATACAAAACTCGGATACCCTCAGACAAGAGTGATGAAAAATTCATATCCTGGTAAGCTATTACTCATCTGTTTTTTTCTTCTCTTTTTATGTGACTAGCTTTCTTTAACTTCCCAATACGCTCAAGGCTCAAAACAAGATTTTCTTACAGAATACAATAAAAACACTGATTGGCTGATTATTTTTCAGACAATAACCGAAAGCACACATTTTTATATGTTTGTTTGGTTATGAGTAAATTCCAAAATTCCTTTTTAAAGATTATGGGCTATATAGACTGTTTTTAGAAAGGAAGGCCTTGAAATGCCAAAGAGTGGCCCTGATGGTATCAGTATATCTTAGTGGGGAATATTAATATGAGTCAGTGGAAAAACTGGAAATGGTACTTGCCAGAATACGCAAAAAGGTATAAGCGATCCTTTAACTTTCAGAACAAACTGTTAGCTGTAGCTAAAAAAGGTATAAAAAAGTACTAGTCTTGAGAAAAAAACTGCCACTTATTTCTTTAGATGTTACGAGGCCTTAGAGCCTGTCAAACTAAATAAAAAAAGGAAGAAGAGGATAGAAAAGCACTATGTTTGCAAGCTTTTAAAATTTCATTTTCATGACAGTGACTCAATGATAGAACCCAAAATTCATTACAGTGTTGTAGCTGTGAGTGCCGTGTAAGCATTTTCGTAATAATTCCGCTAATTTTATTTCATTTAAAAAAATTTTGTGATTGTTATTGAGCTGTATATCGCTAATTGGAATTTACAGACATTAGTACTAGCTTCAGCGTTGCCAACGCCTTGAAATAACCTGTACCGGTTTTCTGACTAAAATTGTATCGTGAGAGATTAATCTTTACCATTTGAACAGCTGGTTAAAAATTTATCGCAAAAAGAAGAAAATTTTCGAAAACAGTAACTTGAACCGACATTCGAGTTAGGAAGCACCCAAATGGTCCGCAAAACTGGGCCGAAAAATTGTATTATACCAAAAAATTACCAATTGTACCGCATTGTACTAAGACCTTTAAATTGTACCAAAAAAGGTACAAGTGTACCGCGTTGACAATGCTGATCAGCTTTAGTCGATTTATATGAAAGACCAATGACATACTAAAAGTTACAGCAATGAGTTTTAAGCTATGGGGATCTCACTGCGGTATCAATGGTATAACTGGGCGAGGGAGGTATAGAGCCCTTCCGAAATGGAATCAATTGTATCTCTTTAATATAGTCAGGAAACTGCGTTCTGAAATAAAAAAATTGGTGTACTTATGGGAAAAATCGAAAGACACCCTTTATACTCGTTAGATACTAAAATTTTTCACACAGTAGTTAAAAAAGAAAGTTATCTCACATGTTAAGTCTTCCTTACGAGATAATAAACCGAGATTTTTAAATTACTACTGGATCCAAAGACATGCTGGTTAGCTGTGTAGCTTTTTGTTTTGATGGAATTGGTATTAACACCAATTTCTTTTATATGACGAGTGCCTGACTGCAGACTTTTTGTTATGAATTTTAGGGTCGGCCATCTAGCATTGTTAAAGCTAATTTAAAAAAAAAACTAGATTAGATCATGTTAATGCATTTTATTTCGTAATCTGACATTATCCATAAAAATTTGCATCCAAAGTACAAGAAATTATATAAGTTTGCTTAGATTTAAAATTAAAAATATTGATAATTAGATCCCACAGTTTTTAAACCTGATGACTTAATGCTGGCCTACTTTGTAGAAAGTGTTATAGTTCGATTATGTAACAATGCGACTAAAACTGACCCAATGTTTCGCTAGACGTCTTTTAACCTAATATTAAATAATAAAAACAAGTTTTTTTTTAACTGAAAGTAGGGAGCGACATTAAAACTTAAAACGAACAGAAATTACCCCGTATATGAAAGGGGCTGCTCCTTCTTCAACGCCCTGCTCTTTGCACTAAAGTTTGACTCTTTCTCTCAATTCTACTTTTTAAAACAGTAAAAACTTTAGCGTAAAGAGCAGGGCGTTGAAGAAGGAGCAGCCCCTTTCATATACGGGGTAATTTCTGTTTGTTTTAAGTTTTAATGTCGCTCCTTACTTTCAGTTAAAAAAACTTGTTTTTTTATTTAATTTCTGAACGTTTTTTAGTTAATCCATGTTTTGATTTCGGCTCTCCGCAGATTAATAATTAAAGCGAAATTTGCATATTTATTTATTTGGCTAAATGGCTTTCCCATAGTATTGATCGAATGATTTTGCGAAAAAAGGAGGGGAAGGAGGCCCAGTTGCTCTCCAATTTTTTGGGTACTTAAAAAGGCAACTAGAACTTTTAGTTTTTACGAACGTTTTCATTAGTAAAAGATATACGTAACTTACGAATTAGCTTACGTAACAAACTTCTATGTTCGTATGTTTTTATTACGTATATGAGAAGGTTCGCCCACTCGTCAATACCTCGTCAATAACTCTTTGCACTAAAGCTTAAATTTTTTCCCCTGAATCACAAAGGACGTAGAATAAATAGTTGAAATTACTAAAAATCCTTTAGCGTAAAAGTGAGGTATTAGGAGGAGGGGAACCCCTTATATGCGTAATATTTTCTGTTTGTTTTAAGTTTTAAAGCTTTTCCATACTTCCAGTTGAAAAAAACTTTTTCATATTTATTTTCTCATTGTTTTTTTAAATAATGCTAGAAAATGCTGCGCCCCCTTTATGGAAATCTTCTTCCCCCATGACAAATTCCTCCATGGAAATTTTCCCCCACATAGCCCCCTCTTATCACCCCCCCCCTCCCAACCGAAAAATTCCCCCTGAAAACGTCTCCACATTTCCCAATAACCATTAATATATGCAAACACTGGTCAAAATTTGCAACTTGCAGCCCCTCCCACGGGGACTGTGGGGGTGTAAGTCGTCCCCAAAGACATAGTTACAAGGTTTTCCGACTATGCTGAATAAAATGGCTATCTCAGAATTTTGATCCGACTACTTTGCGAAAAAATGAGCGTGGGAGGGGGCCTAGGTGCCCTCCGATTTTTTTGGTCATTTAAAAAGGGCACTAGAACTTTTCATTTCCGTTCGAATGAGCCCTCTTTCAAAATTCTAGGACCACTGGGTAGATACGATCACCCCTGGGAAAAAGAAAAAAAAACAAAAAAAAAACAAACAAATAAACATGCATCCGTGATTTGTCTTCTGGCAAAAAATACAAAATTCCACATTTTTTGTAGATAGGATCTTAGAACTTGTACAATAGGGTTTTCTGATACGCCGAATCTGATGGTGTGATTTTCACTAAGATTCTATGACTTTTAGGGGGTGTTTCACCCTATTTTCTAAAATAGGGCAGATTTTCTTAGGCTCGTAACTTTTGATGGGTAAGACTAAACTTGATGAAACTTATATATTTAAAACCAGCATTAAAATGCGATTCTTTTGATGTAACTATTGGTATCAAAATTCCGTTTTTTAGAGTTTTGGTCACTATTGAGCCGGGTCGCTCTTTACTACAGTTCGTTACCACAAACTGTTTGATAAAGACATTTTGACATAGTGTAAGATTTAAGGAAGCTAAAGACCAAAATGCAAGAGGTTAGCCCTTTAGCTATAAAAAAAAACTAACAAAAAAAACAGAAATTTTTTTCAAAGGTCAGCTTTTGACAATATTTGACCAAAATTATATACGTAGAGTACATTGGCATAATCAGAATCTTTGCACCACTTCTTGTTACTGGGAACAATTGCAAGCTTATGAGCATTTTCATAAGAATATATACTGAGATTTGTTTTCATTTTTTTACTTTTACGAAATTAGCAAATATCATTCTACTATTTTTCTAATTTTGGCATTGCTAAAGAAATCAAATTATTGCTGGTTTTATATGAAAGAAGATTTAGTAGCCAACATTTAGCTAGTTGATAAAAAATAATATTTATAGTAACATATAATACTCTTTAAAAGTATGTCTTAAAATAATTCGAAAGTATAAATTGAAATAATCCTGTAATGGAAGAATATTCAAATATGCATTTTATAAAATCAAGTTAAGAAATAGTCAGATGGTTCAAGCACATGGAAGGCAGTGGATACAGAAATAGACATCCAATTTTTGGACATCCAACATCCAAAAAGTTTTTACTTTCTTTGGCTGCGCTCTGGGGAGCCCAAATGTTTTTCATAAGTCTATACATGAATAATTCAGATTAAAAATTCGAAGAATAATAAGATTTCCATCTTTTTCTATTAGAAATGACATGGATATTTTCATTCATAAAACTAAAACTAGAAGATTAGATTTTAATCCAGTTTTTGTTGTGCATCCATCTGGAATTCCCTGTATATTAAAATTCGGCTATGTCAGTCTTATGGACAATTTAAAAAGAGCTAACTGACCACGTTCTATGTCTAAAGAGTTATTTCTCTCCTCCCTTCTCTTTTTCCTCTCTTTCTTTTCTTTTCAGTTTATCTAATCCATGTATTTTGATTCACATGGTATTTTTTTCCGTTTTTGCTGTTTAATTATCTTTTTCTTTCTTCTTGTCCTTCTGTTTGATTTTAGTCTTATTATTTAACGTATTGTTAAGTCTCCCACCCTCACAGGCCAAAGAGCCTTTGTGGGGGGTCTGAAGCTTTATAATTTTTTCCCTGTTTCTTTTAAATAAATTGATTGATTACTTGATTGATAGAATTGTAACAGACCAATGTGTTAATATGGAGAGCTTTAGCAAAAAAAAAACTTTTTTTTAGGAATATCTAAGTCTTAAAGGTAAAACTCTTTTTTTAAATATTTAACGTTCAAATCCCCAGCCATTATTGAAGTAATGAAGACCAAGCCTTACATTGATTTCACATTGGCTTATTAGACTTGTCACACTACCTTGCTTAATTCCCTTAAGAATGTAGGCCTAATTCCGATTGGTCGATTATATTTAGCTGAAGAATCATAGGCCATTTTGCATTTTACATTAATTTACGTTACAGAATGCCAATAAAAAAAAAACACATCTTTCCTTCCTTAACAACGGAGAAAATTTGATTGTAAAACATTGACAAACTTAATTTAGAGGAATGTTCAGAGATTTCATATCCACCTCCTCCCGCGAAAATCGTGCAAAAACAAATGGATCCATAACTTCTCCTTCACATATACATAAACAAATTCTAACAAAGCGGTTTTTCATCCAAAATGATCACCCATCATTTATAAAAACTTAAGAAAAATCTTAAAAATCGGAAAATTAACCAGGTCTTAAAATAAATCAAAAGAAAATCGCAAAAACACTGAGTTGTTAATCCTGAAATTTGGAAAGATTTATTTCGGTTGTCAAATGTAACCTTGTGTAACTATCGTTATGCTACGCAGTATGTAAACCACTCTTTTTCAGAAGACGGAAGCTCCGAAGTAATACTCACAAAAGGTGAAATAGTGCTTGTGCTAGGTTCATCTTCCCGACGTGGAATGCTTGTAGTGGAACATAAAGGAAGAACTATCGATGTACCTTACCAGTTCTTAGAACTACGACCTGTACCACCACAACCTCCTAGTGGAGTAGATATTTGAAGTAACACCTCCATTACAGCATAGTGACAGTATATGTGCTAAAAGACTCATCATTACGGTAGATTAGAATGTTATTTAATAGAAACAGGTGATATTACTTTATTCAGTGATGATTGTATGTTATATTTATTATTAGATGAAGTTTTCTTAATGAAGGGGATAAATTGCTCAATATCCTGTCCAGGTGCAATGATGAATTCTCGAAGCTTTTGTAACTTGTGCCAACTGTTCTTCTTTGTGTTACTGATTTTGGCTTGAACTCCTGTTTTACAATCCTGTACCTTTCTGTAAAAGATATGTTCGTGCTATATTTTAACTTGTTACTGAGTTAAAGACAAATTGACTGAGATCCAAGCTTCTAAATTTAAAAAGCAAAAGAATGAAGCAAAAGCCGATGTCCTTAAGATTTATCCTGCATAATAAGAAATAATGAGAATACTGTCTTCTGTTTATTATGCTGACTTCTGAGTATGTACGGCAATCTAACAATGTTGCGAAACTTTACTTGCTAAGATTCAGTCCTTATAGTAAGTCCTGTTCAATATCAAGGGAATGTAGGTCTACTAAACATCAAGTATATGTATATTTCACATGACACTTCTTCAATGATTTTACCTGTCTTAAAGTATAGTAACCGGGTACAAGAACTCTATATGGCAGAATATATATATATATATATATATATATATATATATATATATATATATATATATATATATATATATATATATATATATATATATATATATATATATATATATATATATTCAACAGGAACCTACCAGAGTTGGCAATATGGTTATGTCGCTGGATCTGTACCTCACTCTGTAATATTTGTAACACAAATAGGTCACCTAAAGCAAAACTAATTTTGTGCATTCTCAAAATTTTAATATTTATGATTTTACATTATAAAATGAGCTTATTACAAATATAGAAACAATTCAGCATTTTCTCATCATATGTATTACACAATCGAGACTAAAAATGTTTATATGTGATGTGTTTTCAACCATTGCTATTAAATAATGACAAGATTTTCTCTGGGGCATATCGTGGTCGTTATTGTGCGTAAATATCTAGGTGAAATACAGCAAAACGTTTTGTTAACACCGCCTGAAGTCATATTTTATTTGTTAGTTCCCAGCTCATGCACCATGACGGTGTGCCGGCTGTGTTTGAAATATATTTAACTGGGCTGTTAAAAAAAAAAAAATAATTTAAGATTTAAAAAAAAATCACTAGAGACCAATCAGGAACTGGAAGTTCCAGAAAAATTAAAATTAATTTATGGTAAGGTAATATTAGGACCGTATTCAGGATTTTTAGTAGGGAGGGTGTTACCGAAAGAATGGAGAATAGGGCGTTTACCTTCGATGGACTTTGTCTAACGTAACGTTTATGAGCCATTTTATGTTTTTCATCTATAGACCCAAGGCAAGGATTTTTCAGAGATTGCTAATCGACACAACAGAATAACGACCCCTCTTGCGCACTCCTTATAGGACATTTAGGCGAAACGCAATCAAAGGATTCTACACATGCAGTTTTCAAAATTCAAATGGCACAGCCCAAGAACACCTCAAGAAGCTAGTTAACAAATTATCGCCAAAAAAGATTTATTGCATTTTGTGGCAAACCTGGAAAAATATTTTTAAACGACGTGTCAATTCCAAATTGATCATTTCTAATTTAACTAGCTTAAAATTCGTAGCGCATGCTCTTTTGTGAAGATTGAATAACCAAATGTGTTGTTCCCTTTCACCAAACACAAAATTATAAGTCCCTCTCTCATCTAAGAAAAATATATTTTGAAGTTTTAACTTGAACTCCCAGTCATGATACAAAACGCGGTGTGCTCACTTGTAAGGATTGGAAACTAACCCGACTTGTTTTTTTAAAGCCCCGAGGAAAATTATTAGATTCAGCCATCCGTTTAATAGCATCACGTGATTAGTTATGTCTATCAGCAATTACCAATTATATAAAGTAAGATATCCAATTTGACCTGAAAAAATACTTTTGCATAAACTCATACCAACGGCTAAGTGAAAATGTACTAATATAGTTGATGTTTTTTCATTGTTTTCATGGGAATACGTTTTCTTCATCCAATTCACGAACATTTTGACCTCAATACAAGGTGCTTTGTTATCGACAGCCAAATTCTGCTATATAATAAAAAATAGTTGTTGCTATTTTACAGATATTGTCAATAGTTTAGACTATTTCCTTGCCAAACAGTACCAAGGAACATTGTTAGTGGTAGCAACCACATTAAGAATTGAGATCGTGCCATCAATTTATTTAGTATTGTTGTTAACGTTGGTTTTTACTTATTGTATAGTTGTGTTTAAATTTAACCTAAGAAAGGTTAATATGTTTTGTGGCGATCTTTTACGTTAAATACAACATATGTAATTAAACTAATTATTTGCTTTAACTTTGAGGGTTTCATCGTGCTATCTGGTTAATCTGAATGGATCTAATCCCCAAAGATCCTTTGAAGTGGCTCTTGCTCTAGTATTTTTTTTTAAATACGAACATGTTAAAATATACGAGATCTTAGCTACTCGAGACCCACAAACACATGTTTATACAAGCACTCGATCACCCCAGAGAAATTATATATTCCTGCTAAAGCCAATCGTCATTTAAGTGGTTTCTAAGGTAGCCAGAATATAGATTGTGTTTTAAAAAGGCTGCGTTTCGGTCTTAATTCTGAGTAACTATAGCCGATCTTAGTGTGAGCATCAGTCTGTTCCCTAGAATGCTCTTGGGTTGATTTGAAAGCTACCAATAGTTACATCACCGAAGAGTAAATAAAAGTATATAAACAGACACAAAAATTAACGTAAACACCATGATAAATTCATAAGAACGTAAACAAATCATTACGCACAGGATGTTGAAAAACATAGACATGACAGAAAAAAAAAAAACTCATGGGGTAAGTATTCAAATTTTTGTCATTACCAGTTTCGATATTTTGGTTTGCAATTCTACATTCTAGACCCTTTGTTGAAAAAAGAGAAAAAAAATGACGTATGACATCGTCACTGAATTCCACCGGGTTAGGCTTGACCCCTTCCACACTGAAGCAACACCCATTTCTGACACTGTTTTGAGGTTCTGGTGTATTTTCTCAAAAACGAGAATGATTCACTTGATTATTTGATTTCGGACAACCATGAAGCCTACTGAGAGAAATGCATTGCTGCCATCTACATTCCAAAGATTGTGCATCACAAATAATATATGTTGAAAAACATAAAAAGTGACAGGAAAAAATAAATAAAAACTCATGGGGTAAGTCTTCAAATTTTTGTCATTTCCAGTTTCAATATTTTGGTTTGCAGTTCTACATTCTAGACCTTTTGTTGAAAAAAGAGAAAAAAATGACGCATGACATCGTCACTGAATTCCACCGGGTTAGGCTTGACCCCTTCCGCCCAGAAGCAACACCCATTTCTGACACTGTTTGAGGTTCTGGTGTATTTTCTCCAAAAAGAGAATGATTCACTTGATTATTTGATTTTGGATAGCCATGAAACCTACTGAGAGAAATGCATTGCTGCCATCTACATTTTACCTCCCAAAGAATGTGCATCACAAGATACTTGAACTTTAGTATGTATTGAATAAATATTGCAAATATATGGTACCATGCATATTTTCACCCTCTAGGAGCTACTCATGGCCAGTGCTACTGGATAGTTTCCAGTGTAGTTTCTGGAGCCATCAAAGTAGATAGTGTGTGCCATTTAAATCCAATAGAGACCATAAACTGTAATAGAAGTGAATTAATGTTCACCAGCAAAAGTAGACCAGCGTTATACAAAATGTATAATTTGTCAAAAGGAAAATAAACTAGATCTTGAAGGGTCATAGAAGACATTATGAATCTCTTGACGGTAAGAGACTAAGTAGTAAAAGCAGTTATTAATACTTTGTTGATCATTTTGCTTAATGACCTCTTAGAAGTTCCCATTCGATAATTTTTTGTAACGTTTCCAACGGCTCAATAGGGTGCACTGTGGTATCGTGTATTATGCACCAAGTATAATTATTTAAACCTGGAATTACAGGCTCAGAATTCTATAGAGAAATCTACGCGAAAAATGCAAGCCGAAAGAGAAAGATAAAGTTGTATTTGTTCTTTCTTTAAAAGCTTTCAGTCCTAAAAAGCTGGGTTGATAGGGGACCGGGTCGGGTCAAAAGGCCTAGAATTCTATAGACTCCTATGTAAAAATGCAAGCCGAAAGAGTAAGACAAGGTCGTATTTGTTTTTTCTTTGAAAGCTTTCATTCCTAAAAGGCTGGGTTGATAGGGGTTCAAGAGGCCTAGGATTCTACAGACTTCTATGGAAAAATCCAACCTGAAAGAATGAGACAAAGTTGGCCCGGAATTCTATAGACTTCTGTGCAGAAATGCAAGCCGAAAGACTAAGATAAAGTTGCATTTGTTCTTTCTTTAAAAACTGAGGGGTAAAAGTTTTCACTCATAAAAGGCTGGATTGATAGGAGAACGGGTTGGGTCACAATAAAATGATTAGCTCTTTGTACGAGAATAATATTACTTGGGTTAAGGTAGGAAATGAGGTTAGCAACTGGTTTTGCATTAAATCGGGAGTTAAGCAGGGTTGTGTTATATCCCCTTTTTATATGAATCATTTTGATGGACTTTGTCTTAAGGAGCACAGGAAAGACAATGGGAGACAGCGGAATCAAATGGGGAGGAAAAACTCTCCTGACTTAGATTATGCTAATGATTCAACGTCCTAGATGAAAGTGTGAGCAAAATAAATAAACTTTGTAAGGTTTTGCGAGTTCATGGTACTAGAATAGGTTTGAAAATTAATGTTAAGAAGACTAAGTCACTAACGCTAGGAATAAGTGAAGATGAAAAGATGACGTTGGGTAACGAAAAGATTGATTAGGTGGGCAGCTTACTTACCTTGGTAGTATTATTAGTAAAGACGATGGGAGTAGTGAGGATATTAAAACTAGAATAGCCAAGGTTCAGGGTGTTTTTTTCAGAGCTAAAAAAGTTTGGAAGAATAGGAAGATAAGTCTATAAACTAAGATTAGAATATTGGTATAGTGATGACAGTGGCCAAATATGACTTTGAAGCATGGACGCTTTGAAAAGTCGATGAAGATTTACTAGATGTTTTCCAAAGAAATTGCCTACAGATTGTTCTGGGTACCCGGCTGACTGACCGTATTTCAAGCAATAGGCTGTACGAACAATGTAGTTCAATCCCGCTTTCTAGGGCTATAATGACAGAAAGTTTGACATGGCTAGGGCCCGTTCTGTGGATGAAGGATGACAGATTGCCGAAGATTGTCCTTTTTGGCCAACCGTCTAAGGCTAAACAGAAAGCAGGTCATCCTCGGCTAAGGTGAAAGAATGTCATAAAGAAAGATTTAAAGAAAACTTCCTGAGAGGGTGTAAAGAGGGAGGCTTTGATTAGATTGGGATGTAGGAGGAGCGTGCGTAGCTGTGGTAGTCTCAGGCGGCTTGGTGCTGCCGTGAGTTGTTAGTAGTAGTAGTATTTCAGTACTAGAGGTGGGATGTTAAACATTAAGGAAAAACAAACTAATGAATGCATTAATCAAAAGAAAATACACCAAACATTGTTCATTAATATTGGCTTTATATATATATATATATATATATATATATATATATATATATATATATATATATATATATATATATATATATATATATATATATATATATCTGGCACGTACGCAGGGGGGGCTTTAGGCCCCCCCCCCTAAATTTTGTGAAATGTTTAATTTCCCCATGGTTTCTTTGTATTTCTGGCAAAAATAGGACATTTATTAAGGATCTAGATGCATGTGTGAAGCCTTTTTTTTGGATTTTACAGCATGCAATTATCTGGTCAAGTCATAGCCCAATTATTAACTTATTTTCTGTCTAACTTTTTACCCTCTTTGAAGTAATTAGCGATTGTACTGTTATTTTTTTCGTAAAGAGAATTGCTTTCAACAGCAAAATAGAATTATCCTTGATATTAGGGCGTTTATCCCCCCTTTTCACGATAAAGTACACCTTTAGTGGATCAATTTTGGAAACAATCATTTTTCATTAAAATCACGTTTTTGCAATAGAAGAACTACCCCCCATAGCACCCATATTGCACTGTTAACCCTAAAATTTCCATTTCAGTGGGATATAATAGATTAATGACTGGTTGTAAATCGCTATGAAAATAACCTGAGCCTAAAACGTACTTTTGAGGCTTCTGTCTTCTTCCCCCCATCCACTTCAATACGACAGATTAAAGTTAATCTGTATTTTCTGATGTATGTGCTTTTTGCATTTATTTAGCTACTAAATAAAAAAGTGCTACTTTATATCTGCTGTTTCGAAGGTTTTGGGCCACCCCCGAAAAAAAATTCCTTCGTATGTGCCTGATATATATATATATATATATATATATATATATATATATATATATATATATATATATATATATATATATATATATATATAACAGCTAAAATAACACTAGAATAGCTTAACTAATATTGTTACAATTAATATTCACATACAGTTAACGAGCTACTCCCATGAAACCACAAAAGCTACTAAATTATCAATCTAAATTGGACCTAACTATTCTATTGAGAAATAACCTTACGGTTAGCATTTAATGCTGCCAATCAAGATTTGGTTTCCAGATTTATCTCTTTGTTTTGCCATGGCTGGCCAGTTTTGCCCAGGATCTTTTATTTTAGATGCTACTATCATGTGATCGGGCTTATATGACATGAATCGGACAGACATATAGTTAGCACATAGTTGAGAACAAAACTATGTTAGGATTTTTTTAATACAAATATTTGTTCAAATCAAGAAGAGTGTTAGGCACGAACATTATTAAGAATTCCTTGGCAACGTTCGGAAATTTTCTCTTTTTTGAAAACGCTTGATTTTCTTCTATCGAATACAACAGAACGCAATGATTCTCTTACATTATGACAACACTCTAACAAACTCGATACACATCCAACATGGAAGCACAGGCTCTGTGGAGAATAGATAAAATCACCTGTTAAACTGCATTCATTTAATAGGCTAATTAATCTAATAAAATAATCTAAACTAGAAACAATAAATCTAAAATAACCTAATCTAATTGATCTCAAATAATCAAATTATTTAATCTAGTTTAATTTAATAAATGGGCTAATTAATCCAATTAATTTTAGACAATCTAATCAAAAAACAAAAATAAAAACAATCAAAAATTAATTTATTAATCTAATTAGTTCTAAATAATCTAATAAAACCAATTCTCCAAACTGATCTAATAAAAATCAGGCTAATAAATGTTGACGGAAAAAAACAAAAATTTTATGTACAGTAGATGTTTACTTTAATTTTCGTATCCTTGCACGTAATTCATTTCTAATTTCCTCACATTGTTGGACAACTTCAACCTAAAAATATATTGAGAAGCTTTTAAAAAATATGATAATTACCAAGATGGCACTAAGGAACTAAATAAAGCTTGAAATATCTATCTTATTAAATGATCTTATCTATCTTATGGTCCTATCTATCTTATTATATATATATATATATATATATATATATATATATATATATATATATATATATATATATATATATATATATATATATATATATATATATATATATATATACATATATATATATGGATTTATTTTTTTATGTATTTATAAAAAAAGTTTCGAAACAACTCCATATATATTTTTTTTTATAGGAAAACTGGGATCCAGGGATTTTCTGGCCCGATTTCAGTTTGGATTGAAGCGGATAAACCACACCACACGATGGGTGGCTACGAAAACTGTATATTTGTACTAAACACCAGTTTTCAAAGCAGCTTTCTGTGCATCGGAGTTCAATTATTTCTTCTTGTTCAGAAGAATTTCGGTCTCGGCCAAATAAGTTGTGGTCCAGTCTTGTAAAAGATATGCAAAGTCAAATACTGTCTCGTATACCACTTTCCTCATGGATTGAGCATTACAAAAAAGTATTTTTGCTCCAGATCTGCGTCTGCGAAGTAGTTACAAAGTGAAACTCGGAGATTTTTTTTTAGTATGCTTCTAGTCCGGGACTGATTATTACGAGGTTAGCAACTGGTTTTGTATTAAATCAGGAGTTAAGCAGGGTTGTGTTCTATCCCCCTTTATATGGATCATTTTGATGGACTTCGTCTTAAGGAGCACAGGAAAGGCAATTGGAGACCATGGAATCAAATGGGGAGGAAGAACGCTCCTGGACTTAGATTATGCTGATGATTTAAGCATATTAGATGAAAGTGTGAGCAAATGAATTAATTTTTAGAGGTTTTACGAGTTCAGGGTGCTAAAATAGGCTAGAAAATTAATGTTAAGAAGACTAAGTCACTAAGGCTAGGAATAAGTGAAGATGAACAGGTGACACTAGGTAACGAAAAGATTGATCAGGTTGGGAGCTTCAGTTACCTTGGTAGTATTATTAGTAAAGATGGTGGGAGCAGTGAAGATGTTAAAAGTAGAATAGCTAAAGCTCAGGGTGTTTTTTCACAGTTAAAAAAAGTTTGGAAGCATAGAAAGATAAGCCTACAAACCAAGATTAGAATATTGGAAGCTACAGTGATGACAGTGGTCAAATATGGCTCTGAAGCATGGGCACTCCGAAAAGCAGATGAAAATTTACTAGATGTTTTCCAGAGAAATTGCCTACGGATTGTTCTGGGTACCCGGCTGACTGGCTATTTCAAACAGTAGGTTGTACGAAAAGTGTGGTTCAATTCCGCTTTCTGGGGCTATAATGAAAGAAAGGTTGAGATGGCTAGGCCACGTTCTACGGATGAAGGATGACAGATTACCGAAGATTGTCCTTTTTGGCCAACCGTCTGGGGCTACACGGAAAGCAGGTCGTCCTTGTCTGGGTTGGGAGGATGTCATAAATAAAGATTTAAAGGAAATGGGAACTTCCTGGGAGGGTGTAAAGAGGGAGGCTTTAAATAGACTAGGTTGGAGGAGGAGCGTGCGTAGCTGTGTTGGCCTCAGGCGGCTTGGTGCTGCAGTGCATTATTATTAGTAGTAGTAGTAGTAGTGATTATTTCTGCAATTGGTGAACTGAAGAAAAAAAAGTCTTAGAAGATTTGATGGGACATCTGCACAGCATTTGTTGTTGTGTGGTTAACTATTTATGGAACACTTAGTACTCTTTTACCAAATGATATTTAATCTGGGATTTGTCCGTAATTCTTTTTCAATTGGATGTTTGACTCCTATCCCTAAGAAGAATAAACCTACTTCTGAATGTTCGTCTTTTCGCACAATAACAGTTGCAACTTTATTTTGTAAAAGTTTTGAGAAATGGATAATTGATGAATTGGGAACTAAACGTACAGTTCAGGCCCACCAGTTCGGTTTTCAGTTTCGTCTTGGATGTAGTCATGTCCTTTCTGCTTTGGTATCTATTTTAGTTGATGCGGAAAAATACGGTGAAAGTATTGCTTTAGCTGCCCATGATATAAGACGCGCATTTGATTCGCTTCTCCACGAGGAGATTATATTTACCTTGGGTTTGGCCGGAATTGATCCCTGCATTCTAGCCAGACTGGCTGACATGTATGAAAATCTGAAAGTGGAACTTAGACTCCCTCTACTAGCTAAAGAGTGCATTAGTCTCTTGTTTCTGCTGTTTTTCCGCGTGGAAATCCCCTTCTCCCAGTAAAGAAGGGGGTGATACAAGGTGCTATTTCGTCACCGACAGTATTTAATAGCAGTATAGTAAGGCCACAATCAAAGTCACTTATGACTTACTAGCTAACACCTAGTTGATGGGGGCGCTTCGTGCCCCACCCCCCAAGCCCCCCCGCGCGCGTAAGTCGTTACGCACCATATTAGTTACGCACCATTGTAGTTGTGTCCCTGTGTCCCACCTGTGAATATATATATATATATATATATATATATATATATATATATATATATATATATATATATATATATATATATATATATATATATATATATATATATATATATGTATATATATATATATATATATATATATATATATATATATATATATATATAACTACATAAAACTTGCGAATATACAACATTCTTCGCTGTCCCATTGTCTGTGCATATAAATAGATTGTCAGGTTTACCGACTCTTGAACATGCAACATATAATTGTCCATGGGAAAAACAATCCGTATTCTGATCTATACCTCATTATTCTAATGATAGCCCTTGAGCTTTGTTGATGGTGATTGCTAATCGAACATTCCCTGTGTCCCCGTCGTCATTTATATATCCCGCCTGTGCCCCCCCCCCGGCGTCCCCGTTGTAGTTGTGTCCCTGTGTCCCGGTCGTCATTTAAATTCCCTGATTCCTGGTCGTCATTTGTGTCCTGGTGTCCCGGTCTATAATTTCTCTTTGAGTGTCCCGGTCGTCATTTATATTCCCTGTGTCGCGATCGTCATTTGTGTCCCGGTTGTCCATGGGAAAAACAATTCGTATTCAGATCTATACCTCATTATTCTAATGATTGCCCTTGAGCTTTGTTGATGGTGATTGCTAATCGAACATTCCCTGTGTCCCCGTCGTCATTTATATTCCCTGTGTCGCGATCGTCATTTGTGTCCCGGTTGTCCATGGGAAAAACAATTCGTATTCAGATCTATACCTCATTATTCTAATGATTGCCCTTGAGCTTGTCGGGTTTACCGAGTCTTGAACATGCAATATATAATTGTCCATGGGAAAAACAATCCGTATTCAGATCTATATCTCATTATTCTAATGATTGCCCTTGAGCTTTGTTGATGGTGATTGCTAATCGAACATTCCCTGTGTCCCCGTCGTCATTTATATTCCCTGTGTCGCGATCGTCATTTGTGTCCCGGTTGTCCATGGGAAACACAATTCGTATTCAGATCTATACCTCATTATTCTAATGATTGCCCTTGAGCTTTGTTGATGGTGATTGCTAATCGAACATTCCCTGTGTCCCGGTCTTCATTTATATATCCCCCTGTGCCCCCCGGCGTCCCCGTTGTAGTTGTGTCCCTGTGTCCCGGTCGTGATTTATATTCCCTGTGTCCCGGTCGTCATTTGTGTCCCGGTGTCCCGGTCTGTAGTTTCTCTTTGAATGTCTCGGTCGTCATTTATATTCCCTGTGTCCCGGTCGTCATTTGTATCCCGGTGTCCCGGTCTGTAATTTCGTCAGTCGACAAACATGACGTCAGTCGACAAACAACTTGATGACGGAATAATGCTCAATCCTTATAATGACGTTTATAATGACGTCAGTCGACTAACATGACGTCAGTCGACACACAAACATGACGTCAGTCAACAGACAAACAACTTATTTTTATACATATAGATGTCCCGGTCGTCATTTGTGTCCCGGTCTGTAATTTCATCAGTCGACAAACATGACGTCAGTCGACAAACAACTTCATGACGGAATAATGCTCAATCCTTATAATGCCGTTCATAATGACGTCAGTCGACAAACATAACGTCAGTCGACACACAAACATGACGTCAGTCAATAGACAAACAACTTATTTATATATATATATAGAAGATGTCCCGGTGTCCCGGTCGTCATTTGTGTCCCGGTCTGTAATTTCGTCAGTCGACAAACATGACGTCAGTCGACAAGCAACTTCATGACGGAATAATGCTCAATCCTTACAATGACGTTTCTGATGACGTCAGTCGACACACATGACGTCAGTCGGCACACAAACATGACGTCAGTCAACAGACAAAACTTATTTTTATATATATAGATACTAGATGTTGGGGTGGCGCTTCACGCCCCCCCCCCCGCGCGCGTCAGTCATTACGCGCCATATTAGTTACGCGCCATTGTAGTTGTGTCCCTGTGTCCCACCTGTGAATATAGATAGATGTATATATTTGTTTTTAACTACGTAAAACTTGCGAATACACCACATTCTTCGCTGTCCCATTGTCTGTGAATATAAATAGATTGTCGGGTTTACCGAGTCTTGAACATGCAATATATAATTGTCCATGGGAAAAACAATCCGTATTCAGATCTATATCTCATTATTCTAATGATTGCCCTTGAGCTTTGTTGATGGTGATTGCTAATCGAACATTCCCTGTGTCCCCGTCGTCATTTATATATCCCCCTGTGCCCCCGGCGTCCCCGTTGTAGTTGTGTCCCTGTGTCCCGGTCGTCATTTATATTCCCTGTGTCCCGGTCGTCATTTGTGTCCCGGTGCTTTTTTCTTTTTAGTTTTCTACCTTTTTTATTTTTTTCCTTTTTTTAAGTTTTTTTCTTTTTAGGTTTTTTCTTTTTTTAGTTTTTTTCGCGCCATATTAGTTACGCGCCATTGTAGTTGTGTTCCTGTGTCCCACCTGTGAATATAGATAGATATATATATGTTTGTAAAACTTGCGAATATACAAGATTCTTCGCTGTCCCATTGTCTGTGCATATAAATAGATTGTCAGGTTTACCGACTCTTGAACATGCAACATATAATTGTCCATGGGAAAAACAATCCGTATTCAGATCTATACCTCATTATTATAATGATTGCCCTTGAGCATTGTTGATGGTGATTGCTAATCGAACATTCCCTGTGTCCCGGTCGTCATTTATATATCCCCCCTGTGCCCCTCGGCGTCCCCGTTGTAGTTGTGTCCCTGTGTCTCGGTCGCCATTTATATTCCCTGTGTCCCGGTCGTTATTTGTTTCCCCGTGTCCCAGTCTGTAATTTCTCTTTGAGTGTCACGGTCGACATTTGTGTCCCGGTGTCCCGGTCTGTAATTTCGTCAGTCGACAAACAACTTCATGACGACATACAGCTCAATCCTTATAATGACGTCAGTCGACAAACATGAAATCAGTCGACACACAAACATGACGTCAGTCAACAGACACACACAAACAACTTATTTTTATATATATAGATATAGAAGATATTCTGCGTGGTATTGATTTGTCTTTGATTGGTTATGCAGATGATGTGCTGAACCTGAGCCGGTCTTAGGTTCATGGGCTAGAAGCTAATTTTATTAAGTTGCAACAAGAGTATGCCCATATTGGACTCCAGTTTAATCTGCTGCTTTTAAACTCGAAATCAGATACACTGGTCAGAGCGTCATACTTGGTGATTCTATTGTTGAGCTTGTGGATGATATTGTATATCTGGGCCTCCCTATTAGACGGTCAATACTAGAGACACGGCGGTTACTGCTCTCTTAATTTAAGAAGCGGTCTTCTTTTATGTATAGCTGTAGAGTGGCAAATAAGTGGAAGTTTGATCAACGTCTGTTGGCCCAGGTGTACAGTGCTATGATTTTGCCTAATTATTTGTACCTTAGCCCATTTTGGCGCACTTTTACAGCTACAAATAAACTGAAACTAAGCTCAATGTACTACAAGTATGCAAAGCTCTTATAGTATGCGTTCTTATAGTATAAGAACTTATAGTTCTTATAAGTATGCGTTTATCACCGTGGACAAGCAATAGGTATGTTACGCGCCAGTACGATGTTACCAACCCTGAAGAAGCGATTCTGTCGCAAATTGACCGATATAATTCATAAGTCAAGACCCACCCGTGGGCCAATGTTTTACAGCAGTAGTTGGCATTGTTTTGGTTGTGTATGTATATATTTCGACAACTTTATTCATAACATTCAAGCAATTTTTACTGAGGAGATTGGTTGGGTAAAAAAAGGAATTTTCGTCCAACCACTTGAACTATCAAACGTGACAAGTCCAAGAGAACGACCCGAACAAGTAAATTCACAATGAGTGAAAATAAATGGCTTACATTATCAAATGAGGCTTGACCAATAAGGTAACTAAAGAAAAGGGCAGTGGGAACGCCCTCCCCCCAAGATTGTTTTTGGCGCTTTCATTACTTTTACCCCTTTTGTTTAATAAATTTGTTTATTTGGTCAATTATTGGCGCCCTTGACAAATTGCCCCCCCCCCAAGATTTTGCTTATTGGCACCCTTGTCACATTCCCCCCCCCTGAGATTTTGCTCTAGATTCACCCCTGCACTCAACTCCAGTAGAAGTCAACTTGGATATCCCGTTGAACGACATCAATCTCCACTCCGACCCGCATTTGCAAAGACAATAACCGCAGGACCAAATTTTTGAATTTTTCTTTGTTCTTCATTATCGTTAAAGGATCAATAAATGTATATTTCGAAAACAGCTCCATTTTTTTTTTTTTTTTTAATCGGCAGCCTGGGATTTTCTGGCCTTAAAAAATAATCTACAGAGGTTCCGAGTTTCAGAAAATTCGTTTTGACCCTTAATTTTGTGAAACAGATCCCGTGTGTGACGTCACATTTACGATGATTTTGTTTGTGATTTTTACACGGATGAGGTCATCAATGCTTACTATGACTTTGTTAAAAAAAAAAATTCGGCGACATGTATTTCCTAATGACTAAAGACAAGCCGAGGAGGCAAAAGTTGAAGATCCAAAAGCAGTAAATTAAGACGTTAAATTTTTTGTAAACGCTCCAAGCAATGAAATACTTACAATTAAATATATTGCAGATTATAAGGAAGTTAGCGAAGAACCTGGTGCTACATCAACCTCTATAAAAAAAAAGGTTCGGCGTGATATTTTTCATAAAGACAAGCCGAGGCAAAAGTTGCAGATCCAATCGAAGAAAAAGCACTAAATAAAGACGTTCAACATGTTAAAGGAGCTTCTAGTTATGAAACAGCCATAAATATAGACATTAGAGTTTATAAGGATGTTAACGAAAAACCTGATGCTGCATCAGATGCTGCTGGACTTCATGTTAAGACTATTAGTGAAGGAATAGCAAAAGCTAAGGACGTTGGTAATTCAAAGGACGTTGACACAAGATGTAATTATATAGGCAGGTCTGAAGCAAAAGATGTTACAACCACATTGTCTTACAGGCAAAAGATTGTCTCACAAGTCTGGGAGGAGGGGACAGACCCTTTCATATACGGAATAATTTCTATTCGTTTAAGTTTTAATGTTGCTCCTTACTTCCAGTAATTTTTTTTTATTTAATAATCTTACCAAGGCGCTACTTCTAATTTAACGAGCATCTGCTTAAATAAAGTACAAAAAACATGAAAAAATGTTTAAGGTGATATTATGTTTTACAGAAAATTACAACTGAACAAGGAACATGTTATTTTAGAGTCTGTGAAGGACAGAAGGAGGGATTAATAATTATTATCTATGACACGTGCGAAATTACACAAAATGACTATCAATAGCTAAAGATAAACACATGGAGCAAGAAACAGCAACAAATCACAGTGAATTACAATTGAAAATTTGACTTAACACTAAAGAATAATACGGTAATTATGTTATTACGGAGTTTAGTTATTCCAGATAATTACGATTGAATAAGAAACTTGTTAAGCCGAAGGAGGAATTGAATTCACGACAGAACTTCTTAGTTCAACTTAAATTGATGATTTCTCACCCTGGTACTTGAAAATAAAGCATAAAATCTGCGAAAAATCAAAATGAAAAAATCAGTATAGAATAATATAGGACAATCAATAATGAAACCTGCAGTTAGAAGAGAGAACCCATTTATTAGTTGGAAAGTTAGAAGAGAGAGCCCATTTATTCAACATAGTTGAAAGGTCTAATAACTATGCCTTTAGCGATGACATAACTCCAAAGTCCTTGTGGAAAGGGATGTGAGTTATAATCAGACCAGACGATCGTCCATCTAGTACGTCTCTGACACTATAAGATTGGCACTCTCACTACACTTCGATGTACGGAGATAAAAATCTTACTATAACCAATCAGTGTCAAACGGAAGGTTCCAGCTGGCTTGCACGTTTCTCAGGGCAGCATTGCGTTGTTCCCATTTCCCTAGATCATCCAATGTAACACGGCAAATCTGACTACATAAGGCAAAGGGTATTAGAAAAATGTCCGAAGCAATGACGAACAAATAAACGTTCAAATGGGGATAAGTCCATTTAATAGTCAGTGCAAACGGATACAGAAGTCTGGATATATCCAGTACATACACAGTGGTCGTCATAAGCAGATATACTAAAGCATTAAAACTAAAATATTGATACAGAACAAAATAATTACTTCCGGTTTTGTACAAATGGAAGTATTTTGTTATTGAAACTAGACCAAAACATGGCCTTTCAATGATTGTAGCACACCAAAGACTTTTCGCTTCAGTTGTGGGAGAGACAGTTACTGGAACCGACTTTTGAGCAAAATAATCTATAATCCCAGACAAAAGATGGACAAATTAGCGTCCACTAAGATCTTAAAGCCCCTAACCATGATTTAAATTCTTGGATATTTTAGGTGACAACATAATCATGATTCATCCTATGCTCCCAGTTATGAAAATATACTGGGAAGGATGTGATGATGTGCAGATCCAAGCTATCTCTAAAAGAATGACTAGAGAACAAATTCTTTCAAATGAGACAATTTATCCATCGTAATAATAAACAGACACAAAGGCTGAAGAGACAAGCTATTCAAGATTTTTTTATTAAGTAAAAAGCTGAACATCAGTTTTCGCCTACTTGGGTTGAAATAGAGGCACTATTTGTTGACAAGAGCTTGACCTTACTTTGGGGAAGATGCAGTATAAGGCATAACCCTAAGAAGCAAGTAAAGCTACAAAAAATTGGGTGCATTGCTTGTACATCTTGTTACATTTACAAATTTGAAAGCTATCAAGAAAAAAAAGAAGAAGTAGCCAGACAGAGACAATCCGATTGGGAGGGAGAGAAGTTGTCAAACTAATATGTCTGTCCAGCTGAATGCTATAGCTATCATTTTGCAGCCTGCACAAGCAAAAGCAGGGAATATTGTATAAATAGTTACTTTTGATCTTGTAGTTCTCTGTGCCAACAAGGGGGAAAACTGCTTTCCTGAGTATCACACAAAGTAAAGTGAAAACGTTTTGAATATATAATAATTTTAGATGACAAGCTGCTGTAGAGTCTCATTCTTTTCTAATAATAGTTTTCAGCAAAGGTGTATTGAGTAGCTAATAGGCTGACGGGATCTGCAGATCCCATTTCGATGCGGAATGAAGGGCAAGTGCTAGGTGTTTGAAAAAACCACCAAAAATTAGTGTCAATAAGCATTCAACAGAAAAAATAACATTTGCCAGCTAAGATGTCAATGCTGTCCTGAAATGGCTAACTTTTGTTGTCTTGAAAGTTAATTTTATGATTTTATTCAATTAAATTTAAAGTCCTCCATATTCCAGGCATTAAAAATTCATAATGAATCAAATTACAAATTGTAATGATTGCCATTTCCATATTCACAATAAATGCTTTTTTTAATTATCCTATTGAAGTGTATAAATCCAACTGTATAATAATTAAAATTTCCTCTTCTTCCTTTCAAGTTCTAGGTTAATTTTGTTGTAAAATAGCAATTTGTAATTGGGCTCATTCTAGTGAAGATCATATACATTTACCTCTAATGCATTAATCTCCTTTAAGTACTCAGGTGTGGTTTCAGTAAATACCAATCCTTGGCGCTCCTCAAAAGTTTTAACAACAAAGTCCAGCTTTTGAAGAACATTCTGCAATTCCCTGAAAGTTATCATTCTTGATACCACAGCAACAACAAAATACCACTAAAAGTTAAAAAAAAGATTGACATGACCCAAAACATGATTGCTTATTCCAAGGTAAACACATGAAGAAACAATGTAGAATTTATGTCTCATGTCAAATTACAAATCAATAATTAAATAGGAATTGCTATAAATCACCATTAAGATACGCAGGGTAAACAAATACTATCTAAACAAACATTTATTGATTTTTCAAAGGAAACAGTTAAGTCACTTGGATGAAACTTTCTTAAATAAGCTTAAATATCAAGTCCAAAAAATCCCTGAAAGTTTAAGTCATCTAGTTCAGTTACCTCACATTTAATACAAGTATGACTTTTGTCTGGAAAGCAATGATTTGCCTTTATTCAACTCTCAAATTATGAATATAAACAAACCATTGGTGAAAAAAAAAATATTAAATGGATGGAACCAATACAAAGTTTTAAAAAGATAACATGGTATATACAAATGACGTAAAGAACATAAAAGTGGATTTATCATAAAGGCTTCCCATAATCTTGATTGTCATTTATGGGCAAAAATTTAGATTGTCTAAAGAAATTTTATTTCAGAATAATCTTTCAGTATAAACAAGGTAGAGTGATAAAGCAGATTACAGATACATACAGTGAGAATCACAACAGGAACTGAAAAAGAGAATCAGATGAAGCAGAAAATGATAATAAAAGTCTCACGCTATCCTATATAGTAATAAAGTATAGACTATTTATGCACTTCTCCGATTTTTGAAATTCAAATTGACAACATTAATGAAAAAAAAGTCAGTTTTATAATCAAAACAAGAATCTGATTGTTAGATATATAAACAAACTTGCCTCTAGAATCACATTTTTCAAGCAAAATATAATTTTGGTAATCAGAATATTAATTTGAAAAAGTGATTGTCAACAGATTGACCAGTCAAAAGGTCTATTGAAAATAAAAATTATTGGCTAATTTCTGAATTTAAATTTTTAACCAATTTATTCCTATCGAAACTAATTTTGCAAGTTTTACTACCCACAAATGCACATGCAAGATTCAACTTGTTTATGTTTTATTTTTTTCATTTATTGAACAATTAAATCAAGACTTTGTTACTTTCATTTGTAGAATATTCAATTTTCTGTTTTAAATTTTAAGCACTATCTTATAATTTCAACCATTTGCATTCACTGTATTCCAACTCCAAGAAGGAAAAAAACTCCATACAGGAAAGCTGAGACAACTGGAATTCCTATGGAAAGTAAGTAAAAGACTTAAAGATCAGAAGACCATACAAGATTAATCCGAAGACAATCTTAGAACAGAACAATTTTAGGCCCAGGAACATGATTTTGCTTATATTTAAACTGAATTTATAAATCAGTTCAAACTTTCAAGGCTGTTTGCCAGACTTAAAAAGAAAAAAGAAACAGAAAACAAATATACAGTACTATCAACTCAATTAGGATGCTTACTATGAAATAGAATAATTACTATTAAAAATAACCAACTGATACCTTTTTATGTTCCTTCCAAATCCAATAATTACTTCTGTGGCAAATCCCATTCTGAGCCCTCAAAGGGACAAATAACAGCCTTTAGAAACCAAAAGTTCAAAAACGTGTTTTGATACAGCTGTAGTCCATAGCGAAAAAATTGTCATATGTAGTAGGTTATTCAGGAATAGTAATTATTATTTTCATCAATCAAAATAGTAAAATTTTATTTTGAAAACAAACTTGGATACATTTTTAAATACAGTTCAAAACACCTCAAATAGCCATCACAGTTGGAATTACTATTGTTGAAAACCATAAATAGGAAACCTAAAGCCCCCACCCTAAAGAAAAGGGAAAATCACATTTTTACAGGGGTAGCATTGATACATCCTCTTTGTCAACAGGGCACTGAAGAATCATAGAATTGCTTAAGACCTTGTTTAAAATCTAATTAGCTTAACTAATATTTTAACTGTTCAGCAATCACTAAAAACAATAGAGAGGGTAATAAATTTCCTTTTGGAGTCCCATTAAGGCCTCAAAATGGAATTTTCACCAGAGCAATTATTGAATTTGGTAAGAGAATCAAAAATTATCAAGTACTGTATCCACTTTCTCCCCAGTTGAATTGTATCAACATGCATGCATTTACTGGTTTTCCTACCCTGTGTATGTAACTTGATAATATAACAGACATAAGTAACTTACTCTTGTGAATCCATGTTTATCTGACAAGTATTTGAGTCATGGATCATGTCTGCATAATTTCTTATTCGAGTCTGAATGCCAATAACATGCTCCAGATTTAAAACAGTGTTGTTTGCTAGTCTTTTTGGGTTCTCTAAAAAAAGAGAGGTCTAAGCCTAGAATTGGGGATATGAAGAAGGAATCTTGTTGAACAAAAAAGTATTCTTACTTCATAATATACAGCATAACTACAGTTAACACATTTTGAAGGCACTTGCACAATACTTCACTGCCAACCTCACTTAGTTTGCAAATATTTAGCCCAAATTATATGTATTTCTATGTGTTTTTCTGTTTCCCAATTTCACCAGTGTTGATCAAATTTATGCTGATGACAAAACTTGCGAGTGCTGCAAGGCAAAATGCATGGGAGAAACATAATTTAGGCTATAAATTTGCGCAATGGGAGGGGAGAAAGTACAATAGAAGCACCTTCAAATAGTATTATCTAGCCTACAATTTTTTGGGATATTATGAAGTAAGAATTGTTTTCTTAACATGATTCCTTGCTAAATTTGGAGACCTTTCCATTACTGAGCTAGGAATTAGGTGAACATACCACTTAATGCATTTTTTATGCTTTTTCTGAGAATAATAATTACTTAACTTAGAAATTATATTTTAAGCCATTTGTGGACCCTTAAAGATGATACCTTCTTCAATTACTTTTGGCTATAGAGGGCTAAATATAAGTAGAACCTCACTGTTTGATTATTAATCTATTTTGTTAGAGTTTTATGATTAATAGGTATTGATTAATCCTGTTCCAATTGTATAAACAATGTTTAAGTCGTCTAATCTTGACATGTTTACTTTATGCCTTCTCTTCACATTGAGTATCCCAATGTTTTGGGTATCACATTGATATCCAAAACACTGAGAGGCCATATCACTCCAACAAAAAAGCTGCAAAGGTCAGGGATGAAGAGCTTGTACATGACACAGCACAAGGCTAGATTTCTCTTCCTTGAAACATACAAGCAAGGAGAGCATATTCATTATATTTTAATCCATGCAATAAACCTTTACCCCTTGGGTCAGAATCCTCATCTAACATTGCCATGTAGGCTGCAAACATCCAAGGAATAGATTCAGATGACAATCCAGACAAAAGGGACTTCCAGCTGATTTCAGTGTCCAAGGATGTTTGACTAAATAATCACAAATATGTCTCCTTTTTATCATTTTTAAAATTATCATTTAATTTGTTTTCATAGAAGGAAAACTATTTTTACTTTTTCTATACTACTTTTGCTTGCTTTTTCTCACCTTCCAAGTAGTACCAACCCATTTCCTAAGCTCAGCCCAGTGTTCTGAGTCAATTCCATTTTTCACTATTGGATTGCCTGTATGAGACTCTAGGTAGATGGGCACCACCAAAAGTGTCCGAAATACCTCTGTTACTTCAGCACCTAGTGTCTTGCTAGACGAGTAACCATGCTGCGACTACACCAATGCTATTGACACCAGTCAGGCCCAAACAAAGTAAGCCTAAAGCCCATCTCCTTTAGTCTCCACTTGTATTCAAGCTTCTTTCTTCAGGATATGTGGGGAGGGTGTGCCTGTTGTCTCTAATCACTTTCCAAATAGTACCTATTCATTGCCTAAGCTCATTCCAGCTTTCTGAACAGATTTCATTGTTCACTACTTTTCCTATAGTGACCCGCTCATATAAGGTTAGGGGATTATCATTATAGGTTCTACTTGGAAATTTCTAATGAACAAACACATTTGACTGGCTGCCTGGGCCTTAACTATTGGGTTGCTCTCTTGAAACTATATGCAAGCAAATCCCTATTGGACTTAGTTTGCTTGTTGGCTTGTAAATTCAGGCAATTTTTTGGTTGACTAATGTTTAATTAATTTTTTGTTAGTGCAACTGTGTGAGCTTGTGAATTGAGTCACTTGCCTGCACAGCTTAGACAGCAATACAGTTATGAAAACTCCTATCTTGCCCATGGGGAGCTTTTGGTACAGAACTCTGGACTTGGCGCCTCCTCCAAGCCCGCGCTCCGACGCGTCGATCGTAATACAACACCATAGGCGGAAACGCAATTTTGGTATCTAAGCTGTGAATTGCTCTGACTTTTAAATTCAGACTGCCAGTTTCCTGTCTCCAGCTGCTAGCATCGCTAACACGCACTGTGTCCCAAAAATAAATCGGGTTTTCATAACTGCATTGGTATCTAAGCTGTGCTTACCTGACACTCTTGGCAGATTGGCCCTATTAGGTTTTGGATGCTTGTTTGCCTTGCAATTCCAGATGCTTGTTTGCCTTGCAATCCTAGGCAACTTATTGGTCAACCAATATTCAATTAATTTTTTGTTAGTGCAACTGTCTGAGCGTGTTAATTGGGTCACTTGCCTCACACTCTTGGCAGTTGGGGCTTCCTATTAGGCTATGAATGATTGTTGGCTTGCAAGTTCAGGCAACTTTTTGGTCAACCCAATATTTAATTCAGTTTTGCTAGCTCAACTGTCTAAGCTTTTGAAATGGATGCTAAGCCTGACCAGAAACTTTAGACAGGTGGGCAAGCCTTGTTAGGTTTTGAACTGGATACTTGTTTTCCTGCAATTCCAGGAAACTCAATGGTCATGTGTCAATCCTAAAATCTGGACAACCTGCCTGAGACTCTAGGCAGATATGCCTCTCCAAAAGCTGACACACAAGTATTTGTCAAATTTGAGTTATAGCTACTCAGCTGAATCACCTTAATCTGTCTGAGAGCTTTAAGGTCTTCCAGACCTGTAGTGCTCTTGGGTTGATGACTGCCAGTCAGACCTCCAATGCTTCTTCCCCCACTCCTTGTCAAGTTGGTTTTTGAAGGCCTGGATGTAGGGAGCACTAGCAATTGAATCTTTCAGTTGATTTCAGTGGTTTATGACTCTTCTTGAAAAGAATGATTGGCGAGTTCTTGATTGGGAGTTTAACTTGGGTAGCTTCTTGGAGTGTCCTCTTGTGTTATGCTGGCTGGAAATGGAATAAGTGCCAAAGATTGCTAAATTTTCATTCTGCAGCTTGTAGGTACTGCACAAGCGTCTGTAAACTAAAATGGGTAGTTTGAGGTACCTGAGGTGGTTCTCATATGAGGTTGATGCTATCCTTCTTACGCATTTTGTTGCTTGTCTCTATATATTTTCGATGAGCCTCACATCTTGTTGATAAGAAGGACCAGCAAGACACATGCCAAAATCAAGATGGGGTCTGATGAGAGCTTTATATAGTTTTATAAATATAGATCCCTGTCTGCTATTAGTAGTCTGTTTTGGTATTCCAAAACTGGAGCTTCCACAGGAAACAACATGCTGAACATGGCTATGAAATATAAACTTATCATCAGTGAAAACACCAAGATCCCTTTCTTCTGCTCTGCTCTCTAATTGCTCTCTTACTTTGGCCTAATCAGAGTAAATTGGTTGGCCATCTGTAGCAAATAAGCAAACTTTCTGCTTGCAATTTGTAAGAAATTTCATTAGCCAGTCTACAGCAGCCTGATTGATGCCACCAGTGGATATTTTAGAATGCAGTTGACTGTGAGGAACCTTGTTAAATGCCTTGGTGAAGTCCAGCAACTGCAAGTCAACTGGGTGTGTTGTGAGTGTGCATGTCAACCATGGTCAATTAGATCTGTGATTTTCCTGTATGATTCCAAAAGATTTGTTTCAATTGATTTCCCTGACTGGAAGCCATGCTGCTTGGGTGACAAGATCTTGTTTGTGGCCAAATGCTCAAGGGTTGGATCATTGACCATGCACTTGAGTATTTTGACAACAACTGAGGTCAGGCTAATAGGCCAATAATTTCCAGGCATTGAACAGTTACCTTTCTTGAAAACCAGTGTAATGTTGGCTATTTTCCAGTCTGCTGGCAGCTCTCTAGAATTAATGGATTTCTGGAAAATCTTCCTAAGCGGTTCTGCTATGATTGCTGCAGTTTTTTTAATAGCCTGGGATGTAGGTTATCAGGTCCTGGTGACTTGTTAGTATATAACACCTGTAAGCATCTTTGAACATCTGTGAGAGATAGAGTGATGCTGTCTATTGGGGTTTTTACATTGTATTCTGGTGAAGGAGGTAAAGACCATTGGGTTCAGTGGTAAAAACAGAAACAAATTGCTAATTTAGTGAGTTTGCAAGCTTGTTGATGTCAGTTATTTCTTCACCTTCCTCTGTTACCAGTTTCCTGATGCCTTGTCTATTATGGTCTTGGCTACAGACATATCACCAGAATTTCTTTGGGTTTGTCTTAGCTTCAATTTGAATCCTGTATACAAATTGCATGTCAAATTTTTAAGTTTGTTCCTGCTTTTTGAGAATTGATCTTTGTTTTCTGGGGATGGATGCTTCTTGTACTTCTTCTGTTTTCTGCTTTTTTCTGTTGATTTCCTGCTTAATATCCATAAGAAGGGATTGTGATCTCCTAAGAAATATTAGGTTTAGGAGGCTTGGAAGCTGCCTACTCATAAAACGGGTTGGTTGGTCAACAATCTGAGCAGGCAAGAACCATGAATCATATCTATGAGTGGATTTACAGTACCAGCGGTGACATAGGGGAATTGGTCTTTCCAGGTGATGCTTGCCAGGCTAAAGTCACTTTCAATTAATAGATCACCCTTATGGGTGTCTGCAATCTTCCAAATGAACTCAGCTAGCTTTGCATCTGTTTACTTGGGTGAAGGTGATGATGGGCTTCTGTACAGCATAGCTAATTCTGTCAGTGGGATGGTTTTTACTTTCTGGAACAGAAATATTGGAGAATGTAGTTTCAGCATAAGGACATCCACTGGAATGATCAATAGGGGTGACAATATACAAGGATTTGACTAATGCAGGTGTTCCACAGCAGCAATGACTGAATGAAAGATCAGGTATAGTTTGGTAACCTTGCAGATTAACATATGAGCCTAGGAGCTAGTTTCTTGAGTTCTTAGGACAGACCTCAGTAACAAGTATAACATCATAGTCAGGCTATTCATCATACATTTTAGCTTGTTGATTTTGTTTGGAAGTTGGTCTATGTTAGCAATTAGAGCAGAAAAATCTTGACTAACTTGCTTCCTTTTTATGCTGGATACTTCCTTTTGGTAGTGGTAGATATTTTAGACCAGCTTGTCTTCAATGGACAAGAAACTGCAACATGATCTGCTATCATTGGTTGGATTTGGGCTTTCATTTGAGAAGGACTTGAAGGAAAAAACGGAAGTTTCATCAACACTTGTTAGTTTATTACTATTCACTTTATCACTATTTACACTATGCACAAGGCTACCAGATGGAGCAAACTCCTGTCATTTGCCCATGCTGTTTATTAAAATATTTGGAAAACTAAAGGTATGCCCATTTACCTGCAAGTCCAGGGAACTTGTTGCTCATGTGTCAATCCTAAAACGTGGTAGTCCACCTCAGACTCTAAGCAGGCAAGCCTATTAGTCTTAGATCACATTTTTGCCTGTGAGTCCAAGCAAATTCAGTCTCCCCCTCCCCTTTGCATACAAATCCAGCTGACATTGTCCATCATGAGACAACTAAAAGTCTCAATCATACCTAAAGTTCTATGGCTATCTTCCTTAGTTCTGCTCTAAGATGGATGAATAGATGATAGACTATCTATGAACAAGTGAAAATGACATCATTTTTAAACATTCCTCAAAAGGCTTATGCCAGCTGTGCCTCTCACTCAGACTATCTGTCTTAACTTTTTCTCCAATTAGCCATGGATTAATGGCAACTTGATCTTAATTGAAAAATCAATGGTAGAAATTGATTTTCTAGGCAAAGCAATTACTATATTCCAAAAGAACATAAAAAAGGCATCAAACAGTATGCCCCACTATATCATAGCTCAGTAATGGAAATTTCTTAAATTTACTGAGTGCTTTGCCATAGGCTAACTCCAACTCTAGGCTAATACAAAGAGATCAATTATATGTGTTAAAACACATAGAAAAGCATATTTAAGGGCAAAGCAGCAAATTCCATAAGAAACTGAAACTTGGTGAATCTTTAAAACACACTATAAGCTACCTAGATTAGAACAGCTGTGTAATTTTGTCCAAATCCTGGGGGAATCACAGTGAAAATGAGTAAATTTATGACAATTCATATAACTGACTTACAAATAAAGGGAACATACCAATTGATCCCTTTTATTATGTTCTTTATGAAAATAATAATCAGTTCTGCTGCAAATTCAAACTTAAGCATTTCTTAACCTAGCATAGACTAACCTTTTTATAAATAAGTTTAGCACTGAGAAAATGTAGTACTATTTTTTATGAAAATGACTGAGAAAAGATGTCACTGATAAACATAGTATTAATTTGTTGAAAACAAGTGATAACTCAAACTTAAATTGAAAATTTGTCATTTTCAAGAGCTCAAAAAGTGCTTAAGTTTGAATTTGTGGTAGAAGCAGTTATTATATTTGTAAAGAACATAAGAAAAGGCATCAAGCAGTATGTTCACTTTATTGGTAAGTCAGTTATATGAACTTTCATAATTTTACCAAATAATGAGCCATAAAACACCACATTGGCAAAGATATAAAAAAAAAAAAACTGACCAATTTATCTGGATGCTTGAATAATGCAGGCTTATCTTAGTTTTGACAAGATTCTTGAAGAAACTAAACTGCAGCTGAGGTGCAAATTGGAATCTGAGGGATGGAAACTGGGGTATAGAAGGGTCATTTTTCCTCTTGCCCCATAGCAAATTAAGCCCTTTAATTGTATGAATGACATATAGACCACTAACACTCACAACCCAACTTACTTGGAGCAGTCCAATACATAAGAAAATATGTTAAATAAAACAATTCTTACTTCATAATATACATAATAATCCAAGTTAACATACATTTCAGGGGAAGAACCTTCATCTTCACTTATTTCACTGTCATACTGTATTTTTAACAAAATTCTGAAAATAAACATTAGTTTGATTGCATTTTTTGTTTTCAAATAATCTAAATTTGCAGTTAGACCCATTAATGCCACCAGCCCAAAAATCTATAATAGGCAAATACTACTAACTTAGGTTGAGTAAGGTTAGGTCAGTTAAATGGCACTTGGATATTTGTTTACAGAGGATTTTTCAAGCTTTGTGAATAGACAGATATATCTAAAAATGTGAGAGAAAAACTGGAAATAAAAGGAAAGAAGGGAAGAAAAAAGTTCTTCTCCTGCAAAATGTGCTTGTTAACTAGGATTATTCTGCATATTATGAAGTAAGAATTGCTTTATTAAACTGTTTCCTTTTGTACTGGACAGCTCTTAGACTTATACCACAGTTTAAAACAATTTAAGGAATATAATGGCTGCCTAAGTCAATATTTATTTTATTAACATGTATCTTTAAAAACTGGTCAATTTCAAAACGTTTAACCAAATATCAACTTATGACAATATATTTTGTTACAATTTGGGTATCTTAGTCTTAATATACTTATGATGTTAAAAAAAATTTACAAAAAGCTGTTATTAGCCTAGCATTCTCTAGGCCTAGGCTACAAAATAAACTTCTTACTGATTGGAAATATAGCTGTTCTACTTAATGAACTCTCTTTTTCCAAAAGAAGTTTAAGGTTTGCAATTAAGTTCATTCCTTTCCAAGATGGTTTTAACAGTAGCTAAGATTATCAGTCTTGATAGTTATCCTAGGACATTTGTCCGTATACTTTTAAATTGATATTCCTTCCAATGTTTCCACTTTTTATTTTTTAAATCCCAAATAAAGAACTGAAAAATCCCTAGAATCTCATCTTCAGTTCTGACATCCCTAAAAGTCTCCCATTTTCTAATTACTCCCTAAACCGCTTCTCCCTGTCTCATTTTATCCCTGCCAGTGAAAGGTAGCATATTTTGGTTTCTTAGATTGAAGTCTAGCTATCAGTACCTGATAGAATGTCTTTTCATGCCGTTTAAAATGCATTTTAATCATCAGCTAAATACAAAAAGCTTCAAATAATATCAAGCAAACGGAAAAGAAAATGTAATATTGTAATGTAGATTACGGTACAAGATGTTTAACACTGTCGTAAACTGTAAAACGTACTCGTACCTTATTCTTCACCAATTTTTTTGTATGGTGGCTGAAGCTTTCATCCTTCTAATGTGGTGAAATAACTGATCATCTTCATATTCCACACTTTCTTGAGCCCTTTTCATTCCATATTTTGTTTTTAGAATCCCCCGCGAAGTGCCTGTTTCCAATTTATTCTGATGGTCAGTTTTAATTGCTTTTACAGTACTGAAAAACCTCTCGACGTTGACATTTGAAAATGGAAGGGGGGAAACAAACAATACTGCTGGTTTCAGGTTAGGATACAAATTCTGTCCCTGTTGTATTTTTTTTCGTCAATACCAAACACAAGTAGGTCACGGCATCCATTATTTTGACGTTTTCATTATCGATGAAGCTCTGCCTCCTCCATTCCTGCTTGGTTTTGGTTCCGTCCCATGGGACCTGTCTATACCTGTCGTGTCCATTTCGACCTAAGTAAAAGCTTTCAAGAGGAAGTTAAAACTTCCGATTGTTCCCATCGATTTCAAAAGCACTAGTTGGTTCCACATAGTCCTTCTGCAGGAATTTAAGAAACAACTCTTTGATCAGAGACTCAGTCTCTTGTTTATGGCGAAAAAACTGTGGCTTGTCAGCCAGAAAAGCTACAGTGAAGTCCATCAACAATTCCAGTACAAATGCAACAAACTCAAAAAGACATTCCATAACCGGGTTCAGATTTGTGTAGGCCTCAACAAGTAGACTCTGTAGTAAGTCTTCGGGATTTATATTCAAGACTACATATTTGCCTAAGGCTACCATCAGCTAAAGGCATACCCCCTATTCCGTGTAGATAATTTATTCCAGTCAAGAGAGGGACCCATCAAGGACCTGTCACCTCTCCTAACTTCTTTAATACCTATGTACGTGAAGAATGAGATTCATGCCCACTTTCGCTGATTTCGTCTTCCGCAAACCTCTCCTAGGTATGCTATGCTGATGAAGTCCTAAACCTTAATTGAATTCTTCAACGCATCACCGAAACTTTTGGAATCCTTGAAGCGGAATATCAGAGACTCGGGCTTCAACTCAAAAATTCCAAACTTGATAGCGTGCTGTTCAACTGGCATAAAAAATCCTCTGCTCCTTCCATCGCACTTGGATTGAGCTCAGTCGAAGTGCATATTATCTTATGCATCTTGGTCTGCCCATTGATTTTCTTAGCCGACACCCGGAAACTTCTTCTTGGACTGAATCTCAGCAGCGTAGGCATCAATTGTATCTCGTAAACTTCGATTCAACCGACCTAATTTAGCAAGTCTAAATAATGCTATTGCTCTTTCTTATATCCCCTAAGCTGAGCCCTTCTGGAAACTTTTAATTAAAGCTTACAAGAATAAAATCCGAGCTCACGGGTTTTTCAACAAATTTTAATAATAATAATTTATTTCTTGTGGGATTGTTTAACGCAATTATTGTGCGGTATATATAGTATGTGGTGCCGTTTTGAAGAATTTTTTGCATATAAATTATGTAAATTAGATGGTGCTATTGTTGTTTCTTAAAGTGTCTCTTTCCACTCCCACTTTGTACCTGAAACTCGTCTGTATTCATTCATTATAATATAACGAATTATAACTATTATAACTCATCCTTGTACTGCTATTTCAACAAGTATTTTGAATGTAAATGATTGAGCTGTCACGTGGGTGGAACCGTGTCCTGCAGTAAAAAGATAATGACCATATTAGAAGGTAAATGTTTGTCTTTATACTTGTTCGTCTAGAAGTCTTTTTTTTAAATTCTGGTTTCTTTCGTAATTTGTCTTATGTTGTATTCTGTGAAGGGTCTAATTGTTGTCTTTAATGTTTTATTATTTTGTCTTCTTTTACTGCTCTGTCTTCTTACTTTTGTATAAGGGTTTTCAAATAAATGAAAATAAATAAATTTTGTAATTCGGTTCATCAGGTGTTTCACGAGGCTTTCATCCGCAAAACACCGAATGGAAAAGTGGCTTTAAAACTCGTTGTTTCACTGTCGTCTCTATATAGATGGTGGTGAAAAAGCATCAATTCAAATTGCTTCTGGTCTGACAATTTTGAATCTCTAGGGATCTGGGTCATTTGTTGGATTACCCTATTGGTGTAGTAAGCTTTCAAAAAAAGAGGAGAAGTGACAGTGGAGCATAAGTTTTTATGGTAAAATTTTACTTCAGCTATTTTTGGCTATCTTGGAAAGGGGTTAGGTTATGAAAATAACACTTTCAGGGATGGGTCTACAGGCTAAAGTATGCCCCGTAAAGTATCTTGAAGTACCTACCTCCATGTGTTCTCAATCTAATAGGCCCTTAAATTCGCCTATATGACAGGTTAAATTTTGACAAAAGAACACTTTACCTTAATTTTCAATTATCAGTGTTTTTCTCTGGCTTTAGTTCTGAAAATGCAGATCCTGTTAGGCTATATCAGTGAAATTTTAAGCCATAGAAATGGTTTTTTTCAAAATTTAGAGTATTTCTTTTAAACCTCATAAATTGGGAATGATCAAAGTTGTAAAGCTGAAAACAATTTTGTTGTAGGCTACTTCATTTAAGCAGAAGATCTATTGGTAAAATATAGTTAATTGACTTCTTGCTATCTTGGAAAGGGCTTAGTTTAGGAAAATGAAACTTTCAGGGATCAGTTTACAGGCTAAAGTATGTCCCAGGGAGGTATTTTAAAGTACCCATGTCTACTCCTCCCTCTAGAGGGCCCTGAAATTTGCCTAAATGTCAGGTCTATACTCATTGAAATTTTGACAAAACAACATTTTACCCCAATTTTCAGTTACTAGTTGCCTTTTCTCTGCCTTTAGTTCTGAAAATGCAATTCCAGTTATTTGAGTAGAATTTTGAGCCATATAAATGTTTTTTTTTTCAAAATTTAGGAAATGTATTTGCATATCTTTAAAACCTTAAAAACTGGGATTGAGCAAAGTTATGAAGCTGAAAACAATTTTGTTGTACTTCATTGAAGCAGAAGATCTATTTTGCAAGGTTTCACTTTTATAACACACATATTTTTAAAGGTCATCAAAGGTCAGGGCACTCTAGAGGGAGAAGCAGTGGAGGTAGGTACTTCAACATACCTTCCTGGGACATAATTTAGCCTGTAGACCTTAAAATTGAATTTGCAAGAAAGTCAATTATTATATTCAGAAAGAGCTAAATAAGGCATCTATTGGCATAACAGTTTATGGTGAATTTTTTGCAATTCATATAATTGACTTACCAATAAAGTGAACATACCACTCAATGCCTTTTTTATGTTCTTTACAAACATTATTTATGCTTCTACTGCAAATTTTTGAGCTTGCACTTTTTGAGCTCATAAAAATGGCAAATTTTGAATTGAAGTAGGCTATGAGTTATTAGTTGTTTATGACAAAATAATACTATGTTTTCTCACCACCATTTTGTTGGTCATTTTCAACAAAATAATACTGCATTTTCTCAGTGCCAAAATTATTTATAATACATTTAGATTAGGTCAGAAAGTGCTTAAATTGGAATTTGTGATAGAAGCAATTATTATTTTCATAAAGAATTGTGAAACTATTATTACTATTTTACTATTACTATTAAATTATTACTATTTTGTCAAAGATGACTGAGAAAACAGCACTAAGAAAATGTAGTATTATTTTCTCAAAAACACCTAATAACTCATACTTTAATTAGAAAATCATCGTTTTTAAGATCTCAAAAAGTGCCAGCTCAAAAATTTATTCACTCACTTTATTAGAAAGTCAATAATATGAACTGTGATATGTTTACCTAAATGAAGTGCACAATAACTGTTTTTAGCTTCAAAACTTTTATTTTTTTTTTACCAATTTCTGAGTTTACAAAGATCCGCAAATGCAGATCTTTGTAAATACAAATTCATTACAAATGCATTTCCTAAATACAAAAAAACATTGATTTGGCTTAAAATTCTACTCAAATAACAGGTATTGGATTTTTAGGACTGAAACAGGAGAAAAAGAAACTGATAACTGAAAATTAAAGTGAAATGTTGTTTTGTCAGAATTTCAATAGCTAGACAACCTGTTAAGTAGTAAAATTTCTAAGATTTAGAAATCAAAAGAGGGTTGTTATGGAGGCTTGGCAATACCTTCTTGGAGTATGCTTTTGACCCTGGATTCATCACTGGAAGTTTCATTCTCCTAACCTAACACCTTTCCAAGATAGTGATAGTTAAGCTAGAATTTTACCATTGCCTTAAGAGTAATATATAGCTCACTGAATATATTCTTGACTTACTTTTACAACATATGAATCTTTTCTTGGTACTTGTATGATAAACGCCCTACCACTCAAGTTGTTTATTCACTAATGCATTTCTTTTTTGTTAGTTTCTTTCTACTTAACAGGGGACAAGACAAAAATAAGCTGGTGAATGGGGATAGTAGTAAAGTATTTGGACAGTGAAAAGTTAGAAAACAATTTTTGCAATATAATATGCAGGATATATGTACCTAAAATATTAGGTATATGGACCTGTTATAGGCTTACTTTACTCCCACCCTCCTAGTGTGCAAACATATAGCCCAAATTCGTTTCTAAAGTATTATATTTGTATCTTACTTTGGTATATTTCACTGGGATTGAGCATCAGAGAAACATATTAGAAGAATATTAGGTAGGGGATATATCATACAAGTACCTTTTTCTTCTAATTTTTTTTTTTTTACAATATACACCCTAAAGATAAAAGTAGTAAACCCTATGGTAAAGGTAAAATTGCAGTAGGGTGACTCTTCTGAAGGAGATAAAATGGTACCATTAAATTTCTTGTTTTGTGCTCTTAAAAAAAATATCATAATCAATTTTCTGACCATGCACCCACCCCCAAAAGGCACCTGCAGAAAATTCACCAGAGAGAGTACTTTGGAGTTAAAGAAAATCAGACTGGAATTACAGAAAGATTGATTGCTTCCTAAGATTATTTGCAGGTGTAGAGCTCTCTTTATGTTATTTGCTAAGTTTTAGAACTGGTTTAAAAAGGAGTAGATATAGAAACTTAAAGACAGCTTCCAAGGGGATTTTTTATGCTCTGATTTCATTCCTGAAAGTTTCATTTACCTGTCCTAGATCAACAAATTTCCAAGTTCTCAAAAGCCCACAAAGCGAGGTTTATTCAATATCTTTACATTTCTAAGGGCCCATGCCCAACATTCACCCAGCCTGCTTAGATGCTACATTTTGATTTTATAATGGCTATGTAAAATAAACCTCTTTTATAAACACAAACAACAGGTAGAACAATAAGGAATTTTTAAATCCCCTATACCTTCATACATGTAAAAAGTAGAGAATAATAAAAGCAAAACTAAGTTTAAACTTACAATCCAGTTGTCAAATTGACCCTTTTTTTTTGAATAAAATAAATGCATTCAAGTAGAATTGGTTGTGACTAGAGACCCTTATCAAATAGTTATTCATAACAAACTGTAAGTGAGAAGCAATTCTGGCTATTATTCACCAAAACTAAAAGCATAATTTTGATGATAGTTGATATATTAACAGAACTGGTTTTTTATGTTGATTCTAAATGTATAAAATTCATTCAGATTATTGTTACCAACCAAAACCTTCAAATCTAAGAAAATTTGCCTGATTTTTGAAAAGAGAGGGAAACACCCCCCAAAAACCAAGCAATCTCATTGAAAATTGCTTTATTAGATTCATATAATCAGAGGTAAAAAAAAAAAGGTAAAGGATACGGTATTAGACTTTACAGTCCATACCGGCGGTGCTGATCTCCGTTTCTTGGTCCTTCAGCCAGGAAGTGCAACTGGGGGTTGGGGGCCAGCCATCCTGTGCTTTCGCACACCCTTCCTGTTTACCTTCCCCAGATTTCTCCAGGTACCCATTTAGAGCGATACCTGGTAATCAGAGAACCCTACACTAAAGGTTTCAAGCTCCAATTTGCAAAATAGCCAATGGAATTCAGTATTTTTCCAGAAGAAAGATTATTGAAGAATGTTTATTTGTTTTTTCCTGGGATGATTGAGGTCATAGAAAACTGGGAGGGAGCATATTCAAACATACAATAAAGTCCCTTTTTAGGTGACCATAAGGATTGTGCCATGGGGGAGTGTTGTTTTCTGCCATTATATACCAAACTGCAATATTGCCCCAAAGAGGACCAATTTATAATTAATTTAAAATTCTGAGAAGCTAATCTATCTAAAAGTGTCAAAGAACTATATTTTATACTTCTCAGTTGCAGAGGAATTAACAGCACATGGTGGAAGTACATGATTTAACCAGGTTGATTCATCAAATTTTTTTTACAAAATTACATTTGGTGATGTGTAATTGCATAGCAGCCATAATGAAGAGAGGTGAGTCATTGTGTAGGTGGGGATGGGACAGATGTTTAAAAGAGCTCTCTATATAGCCTAAGATAATAAATTTCGATGTGTACCTGCACATATTTAGAAAAGGCAAGGTGGACCGTCATGAGCCCTGCCAGAAAACTTTTTGGGGGGCTGGCAAATGCTACTAAGAACATTTTTTATGGCACTTGGTATTAACCAAGTGACATATAGCAATCACACATTCTGTTGGTCTGTCCGTCAGTCTGTTGGTCCTGGTTTTGCTACTTTAGGCACTTCCAGGTAAGCTAGGATGATGAAATTTGGCAGCCGTATCAGGGACTGGACCAGATTAAATTAGAAATAGTCGTTTTTCAGATTTGACCATCTAGGGGGGGGGAGTGGGAGGCCAGTTAATTTAGAAAAAAATAGAAAAAATGAAGTATTTTTAACTTACGAACGGTTGATTAGATCTTTATGAAATTTGATTTTTGGAAGAATATCGTGTCTCAGAGCTTTTATTTTAAATCCCGACCGGATCTGGTGACATTGGGGGGAGTTGGGAGGGGGAAACCTAAAATCTTGGAAAACACTTAGAGTGAAAGGATCGGGATGAAACTTGGTGGGAGAAATAAGCACAAGTCCTAGATACATGATTAACCTAACCGGAACGGATTCGCTCTCTTTGGGGTAGTTGGGGTGGGGGGGTGGTTAATTCTGAAAAATTAGAAAAAATGAGGTATTTTTAACTTACGAACAGGTGATCGGATCTCAATGAAATTTGGTATATAGAAGGATATCGTGTCTCAAAGCTCTTATTCTAAATCCCGACCGAATCTGGTGACATTGGGGGGAGTTTTTGAGGAGGACCTAAAATCATGGAAAACGCTTAGATTGGAGAGATCGAGATGAAACTTAGTTGGGAAAATAAGCAGAAGTCTTAGCTACGTGATTGACATAATTAGAACGGATCCGCTCTATTGGGGAGAGGGGCTAATTCTGAAAAATTAGAAGAAAATGACGTATTTTCAACTTACGAAGGATTGATCGGATCTTCATGAAACTTCATATTTAGAAGGACCTCGTAAATCAAATCTCTTATTTTAAATCTCAACTGGATCCAGCGTCATTGGGGGGGGGCAGTTGGGGGGGGACTGGAAATCTTAGAAAATACTAAGAGAGGAGAGATCAGGATGAAACTAGATGGGAAGAATAAAAACCTGTCTAAGATACGTGACTGACATAACCGGACCGGATCTGCTCTCTTTGGTGGAGTTGGGGGGGGGGGTTATTCGGATAATGAGGCATTTGTAACTTACAAACGGGTCACCAGATCTTAATGAAATTTGATATTTAGAAGGATCTTGTGCTTTAAAGCTCTAATTTGAAATTCTGACCAGATCCTGTGATATTGGGGGGAGTTGGAGGGGGAAACCAGAATTCTTGGAAAACATGAAAATTGTTTTTTTTTTTTATTTTACGAATATGAGATCGAATCTTAATGAAACTTGATATATATATATATATATATATATATATATATATATATATATATATATATATATATATATATATATATATATATATATAAGAAGGATTTTATGTCTCTGATGCTCCATTTTCGGCTCAAATTGGATCCGGGGACATAGGGGGTTGGAGGAGGGAAACATAAATCTTTGAAAACGCTTAGAGTGGAGAGATCGGGATGAAACTTGATGGGAAGAATAAGCACAAGTTGTAGATACGTGATTGACATAATTGGAAAGGATCCCTTCTCGTTGGAGGAGCTGGGGGGTGTTAATTTGGAAAAATTAGAAAATTGAGGTATTTTTAACTTAAGAACGGGTGACCGGATCTTAATGTAATTTGATATTTAGAAGGAATTCATGTCTCAGAGCTCTTATTTCAAATCCCGACAAAGATCTGTTGACATTGGGGGGAGTTGAAGGGGGAAATCTTGGAAAACGCTTGGAGTGGAGGAATCGGGATGAAGCTTGGTGGATAGAATAATCATACGTCCTTGATACGTAATTGACGTAACCTTACTGGATTCGCTCTCTTTGGGGGAGTTGAGGGAGGGATTCAGTGATTTGGCGAGCTTGGTGTTTCTGGACGTGCTAGGACGATGAAAATTGGTAGGCGTGTCAGGGAGCTGCAAAAATTGACTTGATAAAGTCGTTCTCCCAAATTCGATCATCTGGGGGGCTAAAGGGAGGGGAAAAGGAATTTTGATATTTAGAAGGACATTGTGACTCACAACTCTTATTTTAAATCCTGACCAGCATTAATCCTCTGATTTTCCTTCTAAATCAATCTATTGATTCTTAGAATTTTTTAGAGCTCATACCATATGAGCTCTTGGCTCTTCTTGCCCCGTCACAAGTGCAATATGAACTCTTAGCTCTTGTTTTAGCAAATTTAAATGGTGGTATTTCTATGTATATGGAATATATTAAACGTGAAATTTAAACGTGTGTGTATAATGTATTTAATGATCAGAGAATCCTAATGTAGTGGTTCCAATGGTTTCAGCCTTTAGAAGACCAAAAGTTGCCCAAAATTTCCATCCATATGAACAATAATATCTTCATCGAGCCAGAACTCTGCAATTCTAATTGTATTAATTAGGACATTCTTATTTATATTAATATATAACCTGATTTATATTCACAAGGACAAATTGAACTAAAATACTAATCATCACAAAATATTCAAGTATATTCAAATTTCATCGAAAATTTAAATTACAGTTCAACATTTTCATTCTTCAGCAGAAAAACCGAAAAAGTAGGGCGGTACTATTTAATTCATAATAATTGATATATGCATTTTAACAGCAATAAACTAGGGATTTAAGGGGCCAATACCCCATATTATATCTTGGTTGGACCTGGGCATGATTTAGGAAACCATCAGAAATTCAATTAAAAAAAACTAGCATTTTCAATTGTAAGTAAGGAGTAACTTTAAAATTTAATTGGTACATATAATATTCTTTATAATAAAGGTGGGGTTTTCTTGTCATTAATTTAATGTAGAAAAAATGTTTGTGGAAAACTGGAAAGGGTTTTTAGTGAAAATTAGAAATCATATTGTCCTTCAATAGTCAAAGCCTATTGACAGGCAGGCATTGGTCGGCTCTCAGGACGGTGAAATTTGGCAGGCGTATCAGGAACCAGACTAGATTAAATTAAAAATTGTCGTTTCCCCGATTCGACCATCTGGGGGGGAGTGGGGGGATGGTTAAATCGGAAAATTAGAAAAAATGTATCTTTAAAGGTATCTTTAACTTACGAACGGGTGATCGGATCTTAATGAAATTTGATGTTAGGAAGGATAGCGTGTCTCAAAGCTCTTATTTTAAATCCCGACCGGATCCAGTGATATTGGGGGAGTTGGGGGGAGCCTAAAATCTTGGAAAACGCTTAGAGTGGAGGGATCGGGATGAAACTTGGTGTGAAAAATAATCACAAGTCCTAGATACGTGATTTACATAATCGGAAAGGATCCGATCTCTTTGGGGGAGTTGGGGGGGAGTTAATTCTGAAAAATAAGAAAAAATGAGGTATTTTAACTTACGAAGGAGTGATCGGATCTCAATGAAATTAATGAGAACCAAATAGTTTTCTGGCCCTTTGTTAGGCCTGCTAGCACGTTGGTAGCAGGTCTAACAAAGGGCCAAAAAATTATTTGGCTTTCATTTTGTCTGGACGAGGGAAGGGTGTTAGTATCACCCTTCCCTCGTCCAGAAAAATTTAGGTTGCATCGGCCTGGCAAACAATCCCTGGAAGTTACAAGCTTATTAGAAAATGTTGTTTTTCCCTCTTTTTTGGCCCCATTTTAGTGGGTTGTACCCCCAAATAAAGATATTTTTCCACTTTAGGGTCCCTTTGGTGCAAGTACTTATTGATTTGGTTCTCCAGCTGTTTGATATTGGGGTTTTAACCCCTGTTCTTGGCTTAACTCTTTATTTAGTGCATTCCCGGTATTTTATTTTATTTAGTGCATTTTGTTTAGTGCGGTCCCGGTTTTGCTAGTTTAGGTACTTCCAGATAAGCGATGACCGATGAAATTTGGCAGGCGTATTAGGGACCAGACCAGATTAAATTAGAAATAGTCGTGTCCCTGATTCGATCATCTGGGGGGGGGGGAGTAGGGGGACGGTTAATTAGGAAAAATGAAGTATTTTTAACTTACGAACGGGTGATCGGATCTTTATGGAATTTCATATTTAAAACGATACCGTGTCTCAGAGCTCTTATTTTAAATCCAGACTGGATCCGGTGACATTGGAGGGAGTTGGAGGGGGAAACCGGAAATTTTGGAAAACGCTTTAGATGGGGCTGAAACCTGGTGGGTAGAATAAGCAAATGTCGTAGATACGCCATTGACGTAACCGGACTGGATCTGCTCTCTTTGGGGGAGTTAGGGAGGTCCAGTGTTTTGGCGAGTTCGGTGCTTCTAGACGTGCTAGGACGATGATAATTCGTAGGCGTGTCAGTGGCCTGCACAAATTGACTTGATAAAGTGGTTTTCCTCGATTTGACCATCTGGGCGGCTGAGTGGAGAGGAAGAATTTTTAAAAATGGGATATTTTTAACTTACGAATGGGTGATCGGATCTTAATGAATTTTGATATTTAGAAGGACCTCGTGTCTCAGAGCTCTTATTTTAAATCCCGACCGGCATTAAGCTTATGATTTTTTTTTTAAAATCAATTTATTGATTCTTTGAAGAAAACCGAAAGTAAGACTTTGGTGGCAAGTCTCCTCACCCCACCTCCATTCATCAGTATTAGAACAGAAAATCTTATTCTTAATTTTGTTCTTCTTTTGGGTAGAAACTAAAAGAAAAAGACAGAATCAAGGGAGATATCATGTTCCCGTTATTCTTTTTCTTTGAATGCACAAAAGTAGGAACAGAAGAAAAAGTTTAATAACAGAGTTTAACAAGTTTAATTGTTTCTTTCGCTGGTTAATTAGAAAACAGCCAGAGTTGAACCAATGAATTCTTTTTTCTATTTAGTCTACTAAACAAAGTTGTGACCTATATTAGGCTTTAGTTCCTATTGTTTCACCAGAGAGACCCTTGGTATGCACAGAAAGTAGACAGTCGTCCCTTTAAGTTTTGTTGCCCATGGGGCTTGACTGTTGTGTTGATATAATCTCTAGACCCAGCTGGTAGGTCCACCAAAGTTATTTTTTGTTCTTCCTCTTCCTTCAATTTTTCTCTAGATGCCACTCCAATATCATTCTCCAGAGGTGTTCTTTTACCATACGAATAACATGCCCTAATTAGCCCATCTTTGCTGGCGTATGAAATCTACTATTTGGGGCTGACATGATATTGGGCAAACTGCCTGGCTGTTAACATGGTTTTTCTGGCTATTATTCAGTATCCTGCAAAGACAGTTTGTGCAAAGACCTGCTACTTGTATAGATTTCAGCAATACTAGCTGTAAAGAGATGAGGAGAGGATATTTCAGAACAGCCTTGTATTCCTTTCTGAGAGAACTTCTCAATTTCCAAATTGACTTTAGCTGATTAAAAGCTCCATTGGCCTATCCAATTCTAGATTGCACCTCCTTGTTACTGCATCCCATTTGCTAGACTGGATTTTCGAGGTATTTACACTCGGTCACTTGCTCTATTGCTTTGTTACTACACATTATGCTCTTTGACTAGCCAGTCACTACTTTGCTTATTTTTCAGGTTGATCATAAGGACCTTGGGTTGATCCCTATGATTACAACGAAAATATCCTAAATCCTTCTCTTCTCGTCCTCTATCAGAGCGTCGTTGTTGGTAAAAATCAATATCTGCTAGTTGTTTTTCCCACAAATTTGGATGCCAAAGCTGATGCAGTCCCTGAGCACAAAATAGTGACAAGAACAAAAAGCAGTGTGGATAATACTCATCCCTCTTTAGCTCTGGAAATTATATGGTTATACTTTGTATTTCCTTGACGGGTCCAAAAGTAGCACTGAGGGTTTTTGTTCAGAGCAATGATGAAAGATTTATTTATGTATGTATCAATTTATTGCCCATCGTAAATTTAAAATAACACTGATGGAGTATAAAGAAAGAAAAGGAAAATAAACAAATAAATTTTAACAAATACAAACAAAACCAACAAAGCTGAAGAACTGACTGAAAAAAAAATACAAATAAACAATTATATGTAAGATAGACATAGTATCAACGAACGATAATTTCAGAGGTGCCTTCACCAATAATCTGCCTCTGATATCTCTGTTTCTTTTCTTCACTGCGGACACTGGACTAGCAACTCCATAGCGCGAGGATAAGGAGCTGTTGTAAATATTTCGCATGCTTGTAAAAACACTTCGTATATCCCAAATATCTAAAGCAGTAAGAAGAGACCAAAATGGTGCAAGGGCGGGTCATTTTTATCACTTACGACGAGATGCCAAGTATCTTTTCCCGGTCTAAGCTCAATTATTGCCGACTTCGAGTCACCACACAAGTTATCAATAAAAATTTTGCGGTCCTTGGGGTCGTTCAGCTCTTTAGGTGAATTCTTCAATATAACGACAAAAAGGGTTTGGATGACTGTATGGGGACTTGAGACAAAGAATGCAACAGGTTGCGCTTCGACACGACGTAATTGTCGAATTTTACACATAGTTCGTTAACTTTACGAGTAAGCGTAGCACTTGATTCTCTTACAATAACTGGTACTTCGTCAAGCTTGTATAGTACGAAACGTGGTAGTGCTATTTGCTTTTCATCACACTTTTCAAGAATTTAAGCATGTCCAAACAGCTATCTGCAGCTTTTTGTTGGTCACTTGGGCGATTCGTACAGTTTGCATAATTCGACAATAATTTCTTTGCTTCCATTAACGAATCAGTGCTAAAAAAGTCCGCACCAATTTTTGACATATCGGCGTGAACATTCCCCACAGCCCGGGTATGGTATAAAAAGTTCAAGACTGGGGACCATAAAAGTTGCTGGCTCCGCATTGTATATAGCAAATAAACATACAACAGGTATCTCACTTAATTAGAAAGAAGGTCGAATAGCCGTAGAGAGATGACTGAGAGCAAGGGAAGCGTCGAGACCTGCTCACCTCTCTTCTCCTCTTCTGCTTGCTCCCAAACGATTCACTCGGTACTGTCGGCGCACCTTAAGAAAAAGGTTGAAATCGTTCCAAAAATATAAAAGGGCGTAAGACAAACTCAATCAATAGTGTTTGCAATCAGGGATACATTTAAAAATTATCCAGATTATAAATGAATGTCTTGAATCTCGGTAAGTTTCACCTGTAGCAAAATATTATGAAATAACAGACTAAATTATCTACAGACACTGAAATAATTTGAGTTCAAACCATTGAATTAATGCAAGTTTAAAATCCAAAAAGATGTTTTCACTCTGAATCTAGGTCAAGTTGAACCATAGCAAAATACTATGAAATAACAACTGCATTAGCTGCGATCACTGAATCATCTGGCATATTGTAATAATAGAAGATTTCCACAAAAACAACTTGATGAATTGAGATAAATTAGTTCTACTAAATCAGAGGCCATCTCAATCCATACTTATGACTGTTCTGTAATACAAAATCTTTTTAACTTATTGTTAGTATATATTGTCAAGATTGTATTATCTCCATACTTCAACAGTTCATTTAAATCTGAATCTAAGATTGTTGGGGTTGATCATAACCTAAATAATGGTAATTTCCAGGTTCAAGGAGACTGAAAAATGAATTCTTGGTGGATGAGTGAATACCCATCATATCCATTACCACATGCATCCACTTCTACTCAAAACCCATTCAACATAAATCTAGGAGGAAGAGCATTTGGTACACAATGGTCAGTAACTCCTCCTTCTCAGATGCCTTGGAGTTCCCAACCTGTGCAAAGGTAGTTTATTTCAATAGTAGTAGCAATAGCAATTTATAATAAAAAAAAGAAGAGACAAAATCAATCGGTAGCACACCAAAAACGTCGCTTGCGAGGATGTGCTGCTAGCAAAAAAGAACAAAAATAGAAGAGAAAACAATAATCAAAACGAAAAGTTACGAACAAAAAGTTAATCTATAATAAGCAGAAGGGTGGAACCTTGTACCGGGAAAAAAACTTACATAAATGAAACGTACACAATAATAAAACATAATGTCATGATCCCGAAGCAAAAAAGCAATTATTGTCAATTTTAAATGCATCAATCTCAGTCTGTTTCAAAGTTGTACTTACCAAGCAATCCCGCACACAGCTCAGATTTAAATAGCATTCAATTCAATTTGTTTTGTTACAATTCTTTATGAAACAGCGTTGATTATTTCACTCAAGATTGCAAACTCGTAATAATTACCCTTGCCCTATAGTAAGTCTAATCATTAACGGTCCATCATTCATTAAACAGGGTTTAAACCGGAGTTTGGGCTCTATTAATGTCTGCGATTGTATTGTAGTTTGAACAAGTTTTTGTATTGTAGTATTGTAGTTTTTATATTTTATGTATTTTACAAATAAATATTCTTTCTCTCCCTGAAATTTTGATACTGAAAACTTTTTGAAATAATCACAATCGACTAGAGGCCCGTGATCCTCTTTTTTTTTTAGAATACTTTGGCACAGAATTTTTTCATCTAATTTGGAACTCTGCTAGTAAAATAATATGCAAACAGGGTTATGTCCAGTATTCACTAAATCGCTACTATCTGCTAGTATAGCTTGATATTCTCAATTTCTAAATCCTAAATAACACCACTGGAGATATGCCTATTAATCTAAGCACTTTAAAAATATCAAATAAACAGAATACCGACATACAAAGATTGTTATTTAACAATCAGTTTTAGGATAGATTACTGAGCCAATTTTGAAACAACCCTCTCCCCAGTTGGCCTTTCTTCTCAAATTGCTGATACTGCAGTTACCAATAGTCTTGCGCGTTTATGATAAACGTCGAGAGAATGAAATTCAAAGTGTAGGCTATTGCTTTAACTTTGGCGCTCATTGGGTCTTATTCTTATTCAGACTATTTTACTTAAAAGTAATTTTAATGGTTTCAACATACCATAACAAGTATATCAGTTCTCTCGATTTGTAGTTGAAATTAGTTTTCTGTTATGCCTGGTATGTTAACGAAATATTGTTATTCGTTCTGTTCTAATCTTTTACTATTGCTGTATGCTCTAAGCATCTAAAGCGAATTCTTTATTTTTTTTGTGATCAAACTTGAAGTTCATTCATCATTCTATTGTTTACAACAAAGTGATATGACGATTCTACTTGTCTATCTGTATACTTAAGGGAGGCACCCCCTAGAGTAGTGCGCTGCTGACAGTTCTACTTGCTGCGTTCCTGCTAGCGCTACTGAAATCTTCGTTGTTAAGAGTTTTAGGGTGACCTCATGGATGTTGAGTCATTGAGGAGAGGTATAGTATCTATCCCCTCCTCTATCAAAGTTATAATATTAATAAAGTAGTATATGTGTTAAAATGACTTTTTGCAAATATGGTTAGAATCGGATTTCTCTCTGTTTTGCCAAAATGAAAGTTAGAAGTACAGGAATGTAACAAAAATTTTTGGTGAATATCGATTTTGCTTCTGAACTAAGCACTAAAGCGAGCATGGATGTGCCATTCTTTTAAATTTTCTAAATTTGATGCTTGATTCTTGTCTGCTTCCTGTCGCTATGCCTTTGGATGTCCGAAAGGCTATCGGTACGTTGACCCACGGAGTTATGGTCTCTTAAGTTATCTCACCTCACAGTATGAATGCTAGCACTTGGTTGGATTCTTATTTGTCTGGAAGGGATGTCTCTATGGATCCTCTTTCCTGCTCCTCTCAACTTGAGTTTTTTGTATGGTGTTCATCAAGGTTTGGCTCTAAGGACAGTTTTTTTCTTAATCTATATCAATGATAATATTGTTGAATGTATGAACCGAAAACCAACATTTTATTGTTGTCTGCGCAATGCCTAATCTTTCATGGAAAAAAATGAAAAAAAAATGATCCCCCTAGATTTTGAAAAATATGCTGTACCACTCCGGCCCTACCCCCATAATTATCGTGAATTGACTGAGATAATACCCTCTCTGTAGCTCTAGTGTTTTGATATGTCTGGCTCTTAGGCGTTCTTCCTAATTTCTAGTAAAACTTGACCCTGTGATACCTTGTTAGAACCAGATTCGTACCCTGATTTTTAATAGGAGCCACAAAGTCGGTATGTGGTCATTCCGAAACCACATACCCCCTCCCTCTTCTCTCTCTCTCTCTCTACTTAGTATTAGCCTGGACAAAGACAGGGGTGTTACATCTTATTAAATCGCATAAGGAATTTTAATCTAAATTATCGGTTGCATAAAGTAGGCCGATCGCCTCTTCGACATACCCTGACCCCTGTCTTGATGACTTTCTAGCAGAAAGGTAGACACGTTGTGCCTTGTTAGAATTGGAATCACACAAGGATTTTCAGTGGGTATGATTTGAGAACTAAGATGGTCCAGAAGCCCCTCCAGTGCCCCAAACAATTTTTTAACATAACGTTAGCGCATTGTTTGAACCGGAGTCGTGCGAGGATTTTAATCCTTACAGTCTTAGGACCAAGACAGGTCTGAAACCTCCTTCCACATTCTCTCCCTCTCCTGTTCAACTTTTTAGTAGACATGTAGCTATTTTCCACCTTGTTTCTTGATTTCCGTTCCATACGATTTAAATCTTAAAATGGGTCTATGCTTCATTACCCCTCCCCTGTCTCTCCTCCATCATTTTAACAAAACCTACCCCAAAAAGTAAAAATTGGTCTGAGGGGGAGGTAAAATTACACTAAGACAAGAAAAAAACAAAAATGAAAAAGCGACCAGTTCACAGTGCACTTCCTAATCAGAACAATGGCCTCTGATTCTTAATCCGTTCAGTAGCTGATTCCAGTCAGTTACTTAATCAGAACCGTGGCCTCGCTTAGCAGAATGGTGGCCATTTTTTCTTTTAAAATCAAAAAAGCTTGGAACGTCGCATCTTGCTTGAAGCGTTATCAAACAAGAATCTCCAATATGCATTATTGGAAGCACAAATAGGGCATGTTTCCCCCCCCCTCCAGATTGACTGACACGGACGATCTTAGGCAAGTGGTTGTCCTTCATCTGTAGAACGTGTCCCAGCCATCTCACCCTTTCCTTATTATTAGCCCTACAAAGTTGATTGAAATAAATTTTTTGCACAGGCTACTCTTTGAGATTCGGTCAGATAATCGGGTACTCAATCCGTAGTCAATTTCACTCGAAAACACTATTGCAAATACTTCTCCGTCTTTTGGGGTTCCCACGCTTTAGAACAATACTTGGCCATTGTCATCACTGTAGCTTCGAATATTCTAATCTTGATTCACAGACTTACCTTTCTATTCTTCTAAACATTTTTTAAACTGTGAAAAACACCCTGGGAGCTCGGTATTCTACTTTTAACATCTTCATTGCAGCATCCGTCTTTACTAATAACACTGCCTATTTAATGAAGCTTTCCACTTAATCGATATTCTGGTTATCCAACATCACCTCTTCGCCTTCACTCTTCTTACTTTCAAATTTTCAAATCTATTCTTACACCCTGAACTCTCGAAATCTTTAATAATTACTCCATTTCACTAATTTTTTAATGTAGGATACTAAATCATCAGCATAATCTAAGTCTATCAGAATTTTACTTCCTCAATCGGCTTCTATACTCCCCTTGCCTTTGTTGTGCTCCATTGGACAAGTCCATCAATATGATCCGTATAAATAAGGATAGGACGCAACCCTGCTTAACTCCTGATTTAATTCAAAGCCAGCTAATAACCTCATTTCTAACCTTAACTGCACCAGTATTATTCTCGTACATCTCACTAATTATTTTAGTTTATTTGTCTGGTAAACAGTACAAGGGTAGGACCTCCGCTAAAGCTCTTCTATGAGCTGAATCAAATGGTTGCTCAGAATCTATAAAATTGAGGACTAAAGGGGTTTGATGACTCAGGCACTTCTCAATCTTAATCTAAGAGTGAAAGTTTAATCTGAGAGTGAAAGTTTCCATGCCAAATATGACAGATCTCTTTCGATATATTAGGATGATCTTAGCTACTTTCGCTGGAGACATGTGTCATACGGACGCATGTCAACTTATTAAATCGATTGTTTTACTTGGGAGAGTAAATCTATGGCTGGATTCTAATTGCTTGGTCCTAATTCTTGATTCTGTCTCTTGGTCTGGATTCTTGATTCTCTTGCAAATTTCTTAGGCTTGCTATCGACTATCTGAAATTCAGCTATCAGTTGAGATTTCCTTTCAGGTTTATTTACCCACACATCCCCGCCTCTAGTTTTAAAATACCTTTTTTTTATATTTTCAGTGAAAATGCGTTTTTTTAGTAGTTCCACTGAAAAAATTGAAAAAATGTCCCAATGCCGTAGATTTGAAAAATTCTCTTTGTGTCCCTCCTTCCTCTATTTTCGTGAGTCTAATGAGAAAAAGACGCTCCCTGTAGACCTATTATTCGGTGTCTCCGATTCTTAGGAATTTTTCTTGATGTGAAAATCTTGTCTTTAGGCATAATCAATCTATTTAAAAAAAAAAACAGAAAAATTACAAAGCTTTAGACCCCACTTAAAGGCTCTTTGGCCTCTGAGACGCTTAACATTGCATTAAATAATAGTACTAAAATCAAACAGAAGGACAAGAAGAAAAAAAAATAAACAACAACAACATCAATACCATGCCAATCAAAGTAAATGGATTAAACAAATTGAAAAGGAAATATACAGGGGAAAAAGAGTAGGGAGGAGAGAATTAGCTCTCTAGGCATAGGTGGTGGTCACTTTCTTTTTTTAATTGTCCATAAGAATGACATAGCCGAATTTTAATAAGCATGAAATTCTATGTGGAGGCCCAACATAAAACTGGATTAAAATCTGATCTTATCGTTTTAGTTTTATAAATGAAAATATCCAAGTCATTTTTGAGAGAAAAAGAAACATAATATTCTTTTCGTAGTTCATAATTCAGAAGATATAATTGTTTGAAGAAGTTAGTGAGGAATCCATGAAAATACTTAAAAAATGAAACATGAGAAAAGAAAGATGTATGTGGATTGACCATCCAATAAAGTAATGCTGAGCTGGCCTGTCACCTCAGATACTAATTTAATTGTTCTGTTATATATTCCGAAAAGAGGGAGAGTAGAAAAAGAGAATGTTGATTGCCATAGTGTTCGACAGTAGTGCATATAAGATTGAATAATGGAGTGAAAGAGGGTCTTTTGAACCAGGGAAACAATGACGAAGCTTCCGAAGAATCCCTAGGTTTCTGAGAGCTTAAGTTTGACAAGAGCACTATAATGCTTAAAAGAAGGATTTTCGTCCAATAAAATACCCCAGAATCAAACATGTCTATCAGGGGGACGAGTTATATCACCATGAGTAGTAGAAATAGTTCAACCAAAGGACAAGAAGTACTTGATCTGGTAAAAATAAGTAGACTAGATTTAGGGAAAGGCGATTAGCATCGAACCAAGCAAAGTTTGATGCTAATCTACTAGGACAGAATACATTTCCAAGATAAGGGAGGGCTCCTTAATTTTTGAACACCCAACTGTATTATCATCTGCAAATGCAAATAGCCCTGGATCTTGAGCTGCTTTACTACGTGAGATAAAATTACGATCACAAGTACAACAGTAACTTCGTTTAGTTTGCTCAGATACAGCAATGAAAAGATCATTGATGAATATAAGGAATAAAACAGGTCATAGGATAGACCCTTGAGGGACACCTAAATCAATACGGGATTGATCTTGAAGCCGAGGGTCAATACTAATAAACTTTTCAGACAAATAATTTTCAAATCAATGATAACCGTTTCCCTGTTCCCTGTGTGTTCCACCTTGAAGAGTAGGATAGTATGTGATATACTGTCAAATGCTTTTCTGACATAAAGGGAAATTTACAGCTGGAATTCTACACCCATCAAGTGGCTTGTGAGTGAACTTTAGCAAGGCTATTCAAACATGTTCTGTGGATTCCTTAGAATCTACTATAATTGTTGAGATCTGTTTGATAATTGTTGAGATCCTATTTTCGTAACAGATACCAAGTTATTAGTTACTCCTGGGAAGCTAGAAAATTTTTCCTCACAGATTTTTAGGAAGATAGCTTCAGTGATTTCAGGTGTGCCGTATTCAGGAAAACCAAATACAATAATTTGATTTTTGATAGACATTTTCTTGAGTTGATTCTAAGCATTTTGTTCATTCTGCAATGCTATGTTACGTCTCTTTATGCACCACTATATGATTATCAACCTTTTCTCCCTCTCTAATATCGCTTTCTAAGGTTTGTGATAAAGATTTCGTCTCTTTTCTCTAATCATTCTATATATAATTTTAGTAATTTTGGAAACATTTAAATTTCCTTCTCTCTATGAGTATGATCTGCCTAGCATAGTCTGTCTAATTCAGTTAAAAATGTTACTCCTTTGGTGCCTTCAAAGAAACCCAATCTTTTATTGCTTTTGGAAATTTTTGTAATGCCCCCTTGTAGGGAATGTCTCTGGGCTAAGTTCGAAATGTATGTTTTTGTTGTTTATTAGACATGAACTTTGCTCTCGCTTGGTTTTCAGTGGGTATCAGTGGTATTTAGCTGTTTTTTTATTTTCTTTTTTTAGAGTTTGTATGTTTATTTTTTTTCTTATGTTTCTCCCCGCATTCCTGGCCGTAGAGCCTTGCGGCAGGTAAATAATGACCTATTCGTTTTTATTGTATTAATTTATTGTTAAATTAATCGAATAAATCTGTCTATTTACAATTTTTCTTTTTATTTCTGTTTTTAGGTTAAAAGTCCGTTTTAAAAATCTGGTTACTTTTTGGCTTCAAAAGTGATAAATCATGCATTTTCCCTTTGGAATTTTCTAGACGAAAAAGCAATTATATGACTTTCATTACATATGAAGAGATGTAATGGTAATTGAAAGCTGAAAAAGTTATTAAATTTCAGGTTCACTGGAAGTAATCCAGACATGATGTATGATATGATGGATGATGATATGTTCCCATCAGGAAAGCCTGCGAAACGACGAATACAGAATTATTCACTTGGGTATGTAATAAGTGTAGTACTTCTTCAACCTGTTGTAGCAAAAAGGAGTATTTCAATTTTCTGATTGTTTCCCTTAGTAATTTGAAGAAGTTAACATCATTCTTTTGTCGATAAGTGGTGTTACACTGCTGGTGTGATTTTACGCGAACGTGCATGTTTTTGCAACTTACGACAAAATTCTACTGACGAATGAATTCCTTTGTCTTTGATGCTAGGTGTGTAGAAAATAGAGCAACAATAATGGAATTAATTAAGAAACTTGCATTAGTCTCCCTTTGCAAATATGTATTCTATATGTATGTATTCTAAGAAGCCCAACTATTTTATTTTCTATTTAATCTCAATTTTGTAGGTTATTGGCTTATTTGAACACTTGTGTGTTTTTCACACACCAGACGTGCACTACTGACCTTGCATTAGAATTTTGAGGGATAATTTTCATCCAAGAGCCGCTCTTATAAATGATGGTATTCACCCTCGCCCCGTCCATAAACACACCTTTTGTTTTTGAAAAGTTCCTATACTCTCCTAAAACATGCTGTTTACACCCGCGTCAACTCTGCTTATCTATTTGTCTGCTTTGTTTAGATTCTTTGATCAATTCATTTTCAAATCAACAATGAGAATTTCTCTGTTAAACTTAAACATAATTTTTCTTTTTCACCATTATAAATATTTCTTAATATTATAAATATTTCGTATCCAAAGAGCGGTTGTGTGTAAAATTTACACTGAAATACCCACTGTTCGCCACAATTTGAATGGTGGGAAATGTCATGTAAATGCTCTGCTCCATCCCCGTCATAGGTTCAACCTATACTGTGGCACCACCTCCAATGCTGAGAATTACTAAAAGGTGCTTCGGCTCCGTTCCCCACCCATGAAAGGCACTGGCCTTCGGATCTCTTGGCCTTGATTGGGATAGCCACCTGAATGGGGCCTTTATCTCATTTAACAAGTCTCGCATCAGACCCATCGCTGAGTATGGATGCCCGCTGTATGCTTGTGCTCTGAAAGGTTGTTGGTACCGCTCCAAAATATCGAAAATAGGGCTGATAGGGCAGGTTTAGTCGTTCCCTGTGTCTCTCTCGAGTCTGTTAGTGAGAGATCCGATGTAGCGCTGATGGCTATTTTCTACAAGCTCTTAAATTCAACTCTTTCCCATAAGTTTTCTCCGATTGTTCCCCAATTATCGAACCGATAAAACGGACACGAAGTCACACAGCTCTGTCTAATTATCTTAAGGCTGGCAAGCTGAGAACAGAGTACTTGAAGATAAGCTTCATTCGACATTGCACTTCAAACTGGAAAATTCTTCCTTGGGAATTTATCCCTAAAAGTTTAACTATGACTCTTTCAAAAGAAGACTCAACAGTCATCTAAACCCTCAATAAAACACTAGCGGGAAATCAAATGTATAATGATACCTTGCGTCGTGAATATAGGAATCAAAAAAAAATTCTTGGCTGTGACCCTGAGTAGAGAAATATCCTAATTTAGTAAAATAGTGCAAACTGATTGCTTATCTAGAGATTATGATCTAATAATATGATGTTACTTAAATGCAGAATAGGGCTGCCTTGGAATTTTTTTTGCAACTACGGGTGTATTTTATTTTCAGGCCCAAACAAAAACAGCTAATCACAGAAGAAAAAGTTGCAGAAACGCTTGGATCCCTCAGCCTTGAAGACCAGGATGAGGTAACTGAAAATTTTTTACTTCTTATAAATCTATAAAGATCCTAATGCTTATTGACAAAGAATGTGGGGAACTCAAGCGCTTTAAAACAAGAAATATTAGGAAATTAAAACTACTAACCCAACATATAGTAAACCATTACATACCAGAACTAAAAATATTCAAAGTAAGCTTAATTGTAATTCATTATAATTTTGATCCAAATTGATTTTCAAAATTTATCTGAATCCGCGCAGAACATAGGCTAGTAAAAAAAAAAAAAAAACAGATTTATCTTTTGGGACCTCTCAGTGAATGTTTTTTTTTTTTTCATCTTTGTCCAGTAATCCATTTGATAAAATTGCAGGGTAATGCTAGGTCGGTATTTTTTGTTGCTTTTTTCAGTATCGTACATGAGTTTCTCCTTTTATATGTTTCCCATATTCATCACTTATTAATACAAAGCTTTTCGTGAAATGGTCGTGTAGGAATTAGAAGCCATTAAATCTTGGGAAATTTATTCCATGATTGTAGTGCAAATGCTGATTAAAATTTGTATGTTGAAAAAAGAAAAAATAAAACATTTGGAGCAGTTCGATAGTGGCCCTTTCTGTACAACTCCACCTTTGTGGCGCAAACATGAGATTTATCCAGAGCTTCTAAAATAAGAAATTCTTAATGTTTCTGTTATCTTCAGCAAGGGTACTGGCTTCCAAATCTTAAGGCTCCAAACCATTGTTTTTTACGAGCTGGAATTGGTCTTCGTTCCAATTGGATGTAGTTTCCTTGCTTGTGGTAGGTGTTCTTTTGAGGTTTGCTATTTAAGATGGACCATTAAATATATATATATACGATGATTCGTTTAGAAATTGTATTCAGAAAATAATAGTGGTTATTAATCGCCTTATGAGCTCTGCTCTCTGTCGAGACATAATATTGTTTTTGTATTTTTTAAGTTGAATAAAGAAAAGTTAAAGTTGAATCGATGAGTTTGTATTTTTTGCCTGACTACGGAATGTTCATTTAAACAACCATATTCTGCATGGGATGGGTAATCAATCACCACTGTAATTATCTGACTTCATCTGATTTTCAATACTAATCACCGGCTCTAAAGTTTTTTCTTAATGTATAGCTGTTAATTTTTCCACGACTGAGATGTAGATATTCAAGCAAGTAAAACTTGTAGGATAACCAAAAAAACGATTAAAACACAAGCTACAATATCTATCAAGCCGCTTATGAATATATGGTATATATATTCCGCCAATTAATCAGATATTACGGGAAACTGTCCCTACTGTGCTGCGGAAACAACACTTTGGTTTTGTTTTGTCTTTTTTTTTCTTTTGACTTCAGTTTATTGCTGAAAAGTGACAAGGGCCTAGCTTTGGCGGTCTTAGCGGAAAATATACCTTTGGAGGGACCGATGGATATGATAAAACCTTTCAAAATTTGTAAGTAGCAAAGAAACAAATTTAAAACTAGACTCATGTAGCTCATGCAACATTAAGCATATCAGCGATCTTAGGTCAGCTTCACCTGAAAAGAGTTGCAGAGTTTCTTTCCCCGCTACTCTTCACGATGCTGATCCCCGCAAAAACCAGATTCACGTTGCTGATGCGACTTTAAGTGTTTCAGCCACCTTAGATCGGCTTCACTGGCAAAGAGTTGCAGGACCAGCACTCTGGATTTATTTCTTTACGTAGAAAAAACTAGATTCACGTTGCTGATGCAACTTTAAGCGTTTCAGCCACCTTAGGTCAGCTTCACTGGCAAAGAGTTGCAGGACCAGCACTTTGGACTTATTTCTTTACGTAGATTTTTTCTCTTTAAACAAAAATTAATGACTCATTCCTTCAAGACAGTTTTCTAAACACGCTGTTTCTGCTTAAAACCAACTTTATCCCCTATTTCCCAACCCCATGTCAATTGTGTTACTTTCACACGCTTCAGTTAATTAAACTAATGAACTATTACTTTACCCCATAAAATAAAACCTATCCACAATTTTCTTCTTTGTTGTTTCAAAACATGAAACAGGCGCGCTATAGCAATGTTACTTTGCCTCAAATCACAGCGCTTTTTATTTGTTAGCAACATATTTGACGGTAAGAACAGTTTCCTTCTGTTTGGCACCGACTGATTGCCATATGGATGCTGCTAGTAATTGGGAAACTTTATCATTGCATTGCAGTTTTCATTTATAATCGTCGCGCAACGACCCGGAAGAGGACAAATTTACTAGCGTAAAATGTATCGG